>NC_088931.1:69575000-69887500 GCF_038396675.1 Hydra vulgaris
CATTTAATTAAATTTCTTGTAAAAGTTATTAAATTAGCATTAATTTTCTAAATAAATAAAACTGATTTTTTTTTTTTTCTTTGTTAATTTTTTCAAAATTTTATAAAATTGTTACATTTAATAGTTTGAAATTCTTTCATTACTGATTTTGGATTTTTATTATAAAAATGCATCTAATAAAAGCTATTAAAACTTGTGACATTGAGCTTTTAAAACTTGTGAGATGTGAAATTTTATTCTCTTTACTACACGCATTGCAACCGGAATTTCTGATTTATATGTTTGTTTTTTTTTAAAAAAAAACAATAACTTACCGATCATAACACTTAATTGCCCCCCCCCCCCCCACCATCCTCCCTCAATGTTACGCAACAATTTCGTACTCAACCCCCCCCCCCCCTTCCTTTTGAGAAATTATTAACATCTTTTCCATGGATATTTACAAAATACAAAACGATTTTAAATATAATAATGTTTATAATTTTCTGAGCTTCTTTAAGTTAATTAATTAGTACTTTTCAGTCTTTTTGATGTTTTTTTTTCACCCCAATAGTTCTGTGTAAAATTGTATAAATTAACATCGCTATCCTAAACATGATACCAATTTTAAAAATCTATTTTTCCAACATATAATACATGTAAAATAATATATAATAAATTTTAACACATACCAACATATTATAAATTCAAAAATATTATTTTATGAATATAATTTTCTCACAACGTGCAACGTTAGCGCGGCCGAGTGGATTCTTCAGGCTTAAAAACAGATGTTTTCCGGTTCGCCTCTCGGTATCGATATTATTTTTTTTTTTTTTAGTTGTTGCACAAAAGTTTTTTTTTTTTGTTGCACACTTTTGTGCACCAACTAACCGTAATCATTTTTTTTAACTTTTTCGAAAGAACAGCTCTCTTGAAAACAAAAAGCTATTTATTATTGTAAGAAATTGATGCAAAAAGGTGCTGTCAGATGCTAAGCTCCATTATTCTTAGTTCACAAAATCTCGTATCTTATCTCAAAATTTTGACACTAGAGACCTTTGGAAAACCTTCAACAGCGTTTTTAACAAAGGAAGGTCTAAAATTCCAAAGTTTGGCTTGTTGATCTTCTTCATAAGCTTGTTTCTTATGGTAAATCTGGAAAAGTTTTTGAGATTATCAAATCGTTTCTTTCTAACCCCTTTATTAAAATCATCCTCAAAGGCCAACACTCTTCTTTATTTCCAGTAACTCCTGGGGTACCTCAAGGTTCTATCCTTCGTCATATTTTGTTTCTTATCTAGATTAATTATCTTCCCGACAACGTTAGATCTAAAGTGTAAGAATGTGTTCCGCAATGGAGATCTTAAGAAAACTTTATTTATTTAATATAATTTTGTAAAAGATTATTATATAGAAGTAAGCGATAATAAAAGTTGTTTAACTTCATCAAATTGGCGACGAAGATAAAAAATAAAAATAAAAAAAAATTAAGAGGATTTAAATAAACATATTTACCATGGCTATAAAAAACCTTAATCAACCAAACTTTCCACCATTTTCATGTACGGAAGATGCAAGTTAGTTATTTTCTAGCTGGAAACGCTTCATTAAACGATTCGAGTTACTTTGCGATTCACTTATGATGATAAGCAAAAACTTTCGTTACTTCTTACTTTAATCGGAGATAACACTTACGAAATTTATGAAAATATTATACCGCAAGATACATTGATCACATACCAGCAAGCTGTCGAAGCTTTTAACTAACACTTCAAACCCCAAGTAAACCCGAGCTATGAAGTTTTTATCTTCCGTAAAATGGCTCAACGTACAGATGAAACCACTCAACAGTTTTTCGTTCGATTACACAAACAAGCTCTTAAATGCGAGTTTGCCCATAAAGATAAAGAAATTAAACAACAAATTGAGCTTAGTACAAACATTTCAAAACTTCGTAAATACAGTTTTCAAAATCCTAACAAAACTTTACAAGATTTGTTAACTACTGCAAAAACATTCGAACTGATGGAATTCAAATAGAAGAACTGGAGAAAGAAACAAATAAACAAAGCAAAGTAAATACAGTCAAGAAAACAAACTTACCACTAATCAGTAAAGAACCACATGAGATTGTAAATAAGTTGCTGAAAAAAATTTGTTATCGATGCGGAACTGAATTCCAGCACACTAAATGCATGTTTAGCTTTAGGGAAAACTTGCTACTCCTGCGGGAAAATTGGACATTTTGCAACAGTCTGTAAGTAAGAAAAAAAAAGAACAGAATACAACAATACATCAAGAGAAATACACAAGAAATGAACAAATCTATACTAAACCAATAAATTCAATTTACAAAGATATCAATGAATCCAAAAATCCTTGTGCAAAGTTAAATCAAGGAGACTTGTACTCCGTAAATGCTAACAAGATAAATACTGACGCAGTCGAAAACTTCGAGGTAACGATTAATATAGAAAAAATACCAATAACCGTTTTAATAGATACCGGATCTTCTATCAATATTCTAAACTTTAAAATATTTGAATAGATAAATAGTTTAATCAAAAGACCGTTTTGCCTATATAAATCTAAAACAAAGATTATTACTTACGGGGATAACAATCCAAAACTTAAAATTGAAGGACAAATCATAGCCGTGATAGAAAGTCAAACAAAATTCCTTCAGTCCACATTCCACGTGATTAAAACGCACCACAAAAATCTATTATCTGGAAACGACGCCAAATTACTCGGTTTAATACAATTGAATAAAGCTCTAGTACATACTAACGTCAATGAGAAACTTATAAAGAAACAAAAGACAATACGAAATAATTATGGCGATAGTAAACAAAAAATTTGCCATTCCATGCAGAACATTAGCAAATTAAACAATACTCTCCTACTAAACGTTCCAAAACAATAACAACCACTTATAAACTCATACAAATATTCTGTTTCTAGCGTGAAAATAGGAAAACTTTCTAACTACCAAGCTAAGTTGAAAATAAATGAAAGTGTACCACCAGTCGCACAAAGAGAAAGGAGAATTCCTTTTGCACTTAGAGAAAAAGTTAAAGATGAACTTACAAAGCTTAAAGCAGAAGGAATAATTGAAAAGGTGACGTACGAAGCAACACCCTGGATAAGTTCAATGGTAATTGTTCCAAAAAATGACGGTAACCTAAGGATTTGCGTAGACATGCGAGCCGCTAACAAAGAACTCGTTTCCCGACTCCAACCCTAGACAATGTTATAATAAAACTTAAAGACTCAGCCGTTTTCTCAAAACTAGATTTAATAAAGGCATTTCACCAGCTCGAACTTGCGCCGGAATTGAGATCAATTCCGCGCAGAAGGAACTACAAAACGCTTTACGAGAAGTTTTAAAAGATATAGAAGGAACTCTTAATATTGCTGACGATGTTTTAATATCCGCTTTAAATGCAAAACAACACGATTCAATATTACACAAAGTATTTTTTCATTCTACACTACAGTTCAATTACTTATCCTTTACGAAACCTTCTTCATAAAGATTCATCATGGAACTGGAACTTTGAGTGCCAGCTTGCGTTCGATAAACTGAAAAACGCTATGACATCAAACTCATGCTTTGGGTACTTCGATCCCACCAAATAAACTACAGTCTTCACCGATGCAAGTCTTGTAGGCATATCGGCAATTATTGTACAAAACACGCCAAATAAACAAGACTTTAAACTCATATCTTATAATTCAAAAGCGCTGTCATCTGTACAACAACGCTACTCTACGCTGGAAAGAGAATGTTGAGCTATAGTGTACGCCTGTGAACACAATAAGACATACCTGTTTGGACACCCTTTTAGAATGTACAGTGATCACGAAGCTATTGTGAAAGTTTTAAACAACCCAAATGCAACAGTACTATTTCGCATTGAGCGTATGACTTTACGATTACAGGGATATTCTTTTCATTTACACTACGTCCAAGGAAAACATAATATATCTGATTATCCAAGTCGACACCCGGTAGACCCTTGTCACAACGAAAAGCTAGAAAAATATGTCAACTTTACTGCTGAATACGCTAAAGCCCTAAAGCCCTTTCACTACTAGATATTCAAAGAGAAACCAAAGCCGATCCTATCCTACGAATACTTACAGAGTTAGTCTCCACAAATACCTGGTATAAACTAACACATCCGAATTGTCCTCCAGAAATAAGAAAGTTTCAAAAAAAGTTACTTGCTTACCGTAAGATTAGCCAAAAACTTACAGTAAATCAAACATCAGACATTATCCTAAAAGCAAATCGAATTATAATTCCACGATCACTAGAAATTACGGTTATACAACTGGCGCATAATAGTCACATGGGACTCGAGAAAACCGAAGCACTACTTAGACAGAAAGTTTACTTTCCTGGCCTAGACACTAAAGTAGAACAATATATAAAACAATGTGCATTTTGTCAAGCACTTGGTAAACAAAATCCACTAGCCGAACTATTAATCACACCAACACCAAGCATCAAAATTTCCAATTGTCGATATTATAAATAATACATCCGCTGACCTTCTTATTGATTTTCTACAGAAAACGATCGCAGAATATGGAATACCAAAAAAAATTATCAGCGATAATGGACCACCTTTTACTTCATTAAAAATAAAGATGTTTTTTAACAAACTGAATATTGAATATAAACGAATCACGCCGCTTTGGCCGCAATCTAACTCACAATCCGAATCATTCATGAAACCACTAGTGAAAACAATACAAGCAGCACACATTGAACGAAGAGACTGGAAAAACAGTTATACAACTTCCTGTTCTCTTACCGTACCACTCCCCATTGCACAACTCGGATACCACCATCTACACTCATGTTCAATTGCCTTACAGGTTTCACAATACCCTCATTTCAGACAAGGGTTGATACAAATATTAATAATCAAGCCAAGAAGAGTCAAGAAAATGCTAAGTTATGCAGAAAGAAATACCACGATTCAAAATACCACGCAAAAAAGCCAAATTTAAATATTGGAGATACAGTACTGATAAAAAAAAAAAGATATAACAAGGCTACGGCATCGTTTGAGTTTAAACCCTACAAAATTACGGCAAAGAACGGTACAATGATTACTGCCAAATCTCCCGTTGATAACTCCAAATGAAAATACCAATGAATATACAATTCAATCCAACACCAACTAAAGAAGAGGGAGACGAGGAATACTCTCAGAACGAATCAGTTTCACCAGAAAGGAAATAACAACTACTATGCCGATGTAACAAAGCCATTATCAAGATCCAAATCCGAAAACATATCCAAACAGAGAAAGACGTCCTATTGAATTATGGAGGAAATATTAAAACATTCCCTGAATCTGGTTTCACTTCTGTAACTGATTGGGGCAAACAGCGGCTTGTAAATTTTAACTCTAACAAAACTCAGTTATTTACTTCAATTAAATAACTGAGTTTTGACAAGTACTAGTAGTAGTACTGTCGACACGTCTAAATTGATGAATGGCAACTCTCTCACTTAGTCCTCTTCTTTACGACTTCTTGGATTATCATTTACTTATGACCTTTCATGGAAACCATATATACAATCGATTGCTAAATTAGCATCTTTTAAGGTTGCTTCTTTGCTTATTTGTCCCTATTTGGAATACTGTTGTTGTATTTGGGTTGGTTCTTCTTATGATGCTATTTCTCTTCTAGACAAGGTCCAAAAATGCATTGTAAACGTAGTTGGACCCCCTCTATCTGATAAGCTTCTTTTCCATCTCTTTCTCTTTTCTACAAATACTATCATGGCCGCTGCTCAAAGGAGCTTGATCTCTAGTTCCATCAACTAAAAATCATTCTCGCTAGACTTTTCATTCATCAAAGTCTCATCTTTTACTTTATCTGTCCCTGTATGCTTCAAAAACATTTATTCGTCTAGCTTTTTTCCCCAAAAAAAATCAATATTCGTAAACAGTCAATTGATAGATTAAAACTTGATCAAACGGACCGTTATAGCGTTTATATTCCAGTACTTTTTCCCTAAAACTTTGACCATTACCAATATTTTAGGGGAAAACTGCGGGAATATTGTTTGTTTTTACAATTAACTGCTAAAGAGTAAATTTTAACTTTTACGTTTGGGATCGTCCATAAGTACGTACGCTCGGATAGGGGAGAGGGGTCTGCAAATATGAGAAAGGGGGCAGGAGTCTGTTGTAAAAGTAAGGAGACGCTAAATTAAAAAAACATTGTAAAATGTTGGAAAGGTAGGTTAAAAGTGTAGATTTTGAAGGAGGTGGAGGGTAATCAAAAAAGCGTTTAGCAAATAATGAGACTCGTACAAAGTTCCATCATTAATTATGTAAAAATAAATGACTGGACAATTTCCCCTCATTCGATAATGAACTCATTTTGAGTTTCTTCAGCTTAAACAGTGAGCTTGCATTCTTGCTCCTTTTTGTGTCAAGAAACCTGTTTAAGACGGAACGGAAGTGTCTTATTGTATTTTCCGAAAAGTTCAAGAGTGGCTAAAAAGTTGCTATTATCATCTTCTCCCAGCATGTTTGATGATTCTACACTTTGCTTAGCTTGGTATAGTAGCCGAATATCTTTTGAAATGTTATTTAGGATTATATTTATGTGCTACACGTCACATTTTCATCTAAAACAACACCTAAAAACAACAAGGAACTCTCTCTCTCTTATAATACACAAAGGATCCAAAATCGAGAAAAAACGGAGTCGAGAAAAATCAAGAAAAAACTCCGTCGGAGTCGAGAAAAAATCGGAGTCTCGATAAAACTTTGTTATAAATTAAAAAATTAAACTATCTAGTTGATAATTAAACATTGTTCTTATATTTATTTTTTTAAATTTTATATATTTCGATTTATAATTAATAATAAACTTTTAAAAAGTTTATGTTTATATACTTCTTAGTACTTAGATATTTTTCTTATCACAATCTTTTAACGAACAGGTTATATCTAATAAATGGCTTTCTAACCGGCATTGGTTAGGAAAAAGGCGTGAACTTTCAGTTAAATCCTCTTCCGCGGTGCTCTGTAATAAAGACTTCTTGGGGAACCTATAGTAAAAACTAAAAAAAAATTTTTAAACAGTATTTATTCTGAAGATCTTTTAAAATAATATTTTAAAAAGATGAAAACATCTATCATTTCATCAGAAAGCGAACTACGAAACTTTGTGACAAATCTGGAAGACGAGGAGAAAACTCTTTCTGCTTCCGAGGAAGTTGCTTGAATTCTGTAGATGGCTTGTTCAAATTTCAAAACTGCTTCTGTTTCACACCAGTTACTTCGTATTCTTTTAACCGATCGGTGAAGGTCTTGACTTTTTTTTGGCTTTTTAGCTGTTGATTGATTTTGACTTAAAACTTCTTAAATTTCGGCAAAAAAAGATGTCGATTGTGATGGTTTTTCTTGTTTGCTTTTAGCGCAATCATCTGATTTTCTTTTGGTGCAAATAGTTGATCAAATAAATTTGCAGCATAAACTTGAATATCTTTTTAAGAAGCGTAAAAAAATATGTGGTTTTTATTTAAAAAAAAATTGGGATTGTGCAAATAACAACTCAATGATACCAACATAATGTTTTTACAATTTTCGTATCTGGGGATTAACGCCTCAGCAAAATTAGAACTGATGTTAGTTTCTAGTTCCTTTAATTTCCTTACTCTCGTTTCCATAACGATGTCACACTCCAAAATTGTTGTATTTGGTTTTTCCAAGCGAACTGCAGCGTCAGCAATGACTTCCAATAAGTCAGACAGCGATTTTAAGAAATCCAAGTCAATTTCATCTAACATGTATAAACAGTTTAGTTCTTCGAGTGTTTTTTTTACAGCTTCAAAGCAATCCAAAAATCTTTTGACCATCTGAAAAACACTGTTCCATCTAGTGCGGTTGTCAAGCAACAGTCCTTTGTCATGCGAAGATCCGCAAAATTTTGTGTATTATTCTTTAAAGAACTTCATATCAAAACGATGAATATTTTAAAAAATTAATTCGAAGTTTCTGTAGATTTTTTTCGATATTTTCTTCATATTCAATAGGGTGTGTCATACTATGGTCAAAATTTAAAAATTCATACTTATCAGTGGCATTTTTAAGAAAAGGGTGAGGTTTAACATATTAAATTCAGAACTATCAAAAAATTTGAATTTAAATGAGTTAAAGCTACCAGGGAACTGCCTTGAAAATTGCCAAAAATTGTAAATTTTTGATATTTTCATATTTTCAGGGTTAATTTCAATATTTTAGTATTATATCTGCTTTACAACAACCTTATCAAAAGAAATTATAGCAGGATAAACAAAATTCGTTTAATAGTTATACTGTTTCAGAAATTTTGGTTTACAAAATACTTAAAAATTAGTATTTTTGCAAAGTTTTGTATGTATTTAACTTATACATTCTATTTGATGAATGGCTACACACAAAACTTTATTCAAAAGTATTTTGCTTTAATGTTTGTTATGCAAATTATATATATATATATATATATATATATATATATATATATATATATATATAAATATATATATATATTTACATATATATATATATATATATATATATATATATATATATATATATATATATATATATATATATATATATATATATATATATATATATATATATATATATATATTTATATATTTATAATATATATTTATGTCTTTCTAATTTTAAAAGTTACTAGATAAAAAATAATATTAAAATTAAAATGGCTACTGGAACAAGATGGAAAAATAGTTCTTGTCTACGTCAATATTTGGGATCTGGAAAAGAGTTGCCAACAGCTGAACTGCCAACAATGAGAGATGTCCTAAGATATGGTATTCTTTTAAGAGAAACAAGTAAACTAAACAGAAGAAACTATAGCAACTCTGAGTTGATCCAGGATATTTATAATAAACTTTCAGAAAAATGGCAAATGGCCAGTGTTTTATTTGTGCCTCCCGTAACTTGTTTAAAGCATAATTTGGTAACAAGACTTATAGACGCATGGAACAAAGCTAATCTAATTTCTCAAAACAAAGCAAGTAAAGTTATAAAACAAAAGTTTAATTTCATTATTGAAAAACTGTTTGACTTGGTGGCGTGTAACTGTAAAATAGTTCTTTGTTCTGAGCAATGCTGTCCTCCTGACTGTAAATTTGGTGCCCACATTACCTGTATCTGTCCTAGGGAGAGAAAAATACCAATTATTGAACTGGTTTATATAAAAGGTATGAGTGACCATACCACAATCATTATAAAAGTGTTAGTAAAGCTGAAAATCAAATTTAATAATATTTTACTGATCTCTTTGATTATTTTAAAAAGAAAATTTTATTTTAATTTGTCTAGTTGTAAGCAAAATGTTGCTACCTTTTTTTTAGCCCAACGAGAAAAGATTGGATCTTATAGTTCATATCAACTTGGACCTGCTGATTTGATGGAGTCCAAAATGTTCAAAAAAGTACAAAGTTGCAAACGAAGAAGAGAAGAAGAAAAACAAACGAGAGAAAAAAAACACACAACGCAAGAAGAAAATAATACTCAAAATGAACAAGATAACGAACATGATAATTATAAAGAGTTTGAATCTGAGGAAAATGAGATTTTTTCTATTCAAAAGTCTTGTACAAAATATTTAAAAAAATCTAGAAATTATGAAGATATCTCTAATATTGCATTAGCCAGTATTCGATATGGTGTTGGTTTTACGGCTATCAAATAGTTAACGCCATACGCAGTGGTCATGTTCCTCAGCAACTAGGACTTCTTGAAATTGGCCCTGTTAACATGGCCAGATGGCTAACAACAGCCAATAGAATATGTAGAATTTGGGTATCTCATCATGGTCTTCAAGGCGATGCAGCCCAAAAACTTCTTAAACTAGTCGAGTTCATTGTGGGAGTGTACTTTCCTGTCTGGTTTAACATCAAAGTTAAACATAGTTGGACAGAAGGACCAAAACATGTTCTTTACCAGCTTAAGTTGCTTCAACACCAGTTACTCGATATTCAGAATATTGTCATTCCACCTATTAAGCGATCTGCTTGGTATGCCTTCTCTGAATCTATTCTTCAAACTATGCTTTGTTCTGAAAATAAAGAGGAGAGAAGTTTCAATGTACTCAAAATTCTAGAAATAAGAGGAGAAGGTGATGAAAATGAACAACTAGGAGATCTATCTGTTAGACCAAGAAGGACACCAGATATCAATACTAAGGCAACTTGTCTCAAGGATCTTATTGATTGGAATGAAGCTTTTGAACCACCTTTGACTTGTTGCATGACAACTAAAGACATCAAAGAGTATTTATTTAAACCAATGATTGTACCAAACTGGTGTTGCCACACTCAAGCTGTCGAAAGATGTGTAAAAAAAGTTACCCAGGCATGCGAAAATGTTTTTACAGAAGATAGAAGAGATGGTTGGATTAAAGGACTAGAGTTATCACAGAAGTTGATGTCACGTAATCTATCTAAACAAAACCTTATTGGCTTGACAATGTTTAAGAATTAATCTTTATTGTACTTTATTTTAATAAATGCCAGTAAATGTTGTGTGGATCTATATAAAAGTTTTATTTTTAGTTCCAAAACAACCTAAAAGGGGCAAACCTCTCTATTTTTTTTTACAAAAATATTTTTTTTTTTTAAAAAAGAGATGGCGTTTTTTTACGTTTTATAAGTTATTTTTTTTTAATACTTCCATTTTTTAAGTTTTTACCTCCCCCTCCCCCCCGGGCTTTTGGTGAAATAGTCTCACTGACTCCCTGGTAGCTAAAACTTTTTTTTTTTTTTTTTTTTTAACGGTTCTGAACTTTTAATATTATACCTCACCCTTTTTTAAACTATGCAAAGTAAAATTCAAAAAAAAAAAAAAGTATGACACACCCTAATATTCAATCTCATTCTCCAAATATTCAATAAAAAACTCTCAGTCTCTCCATCAGTTTCCGTTTCTGCTTCAATATCCGATTCAGTTTCTTTGTTCACAGTTTCGCGACAATCTTTTTTAGCGCATATCAAATCACAAAAACTCAAATGAATTAAATGATTCTGGCAAATTTGATGTGGAAACTTAAATATGGTACCCGATTTCACCATCCAGCTACAGCCATCCGTAGTTTTACCTGCAACATCTTCATCATCTATACCAAATTCTTTTAATTTTTGCATTATCAAAATGTTTAATGTTTCGGCAGAACAAGGAGTTGGCAATCTTACCATTCCTAAACAATATAATAGAGGTAGAAGATACTACAATTTAAATGTACGCTCGTGATGAACATTTAAATTGTAGTATCTTCTACCTCTATTGCTACACCATTCGTCACCTGTTAGTCCAAATTTTTCTCCTTTTGCTTTCAATGTAGCCAATTCAGCTATCATTAAACATTTGGCTTCAGCATGAAACATCTTAATTTTTTCTGAAATTGTGAACGCTGACTTGGGCAAACTATGGCTATAATTTTCAAAAAGCATTCTAAGTGTTTCAAATTGAGTTATGGACCTAATCGAATATCCATCAAGAGCTGTCAACTTGGCAAGAAGATAGTTTAACGACATCTTAGTCAAAACTGGTCTGGAACTGGATGGTTTAAAATCTATTTTCTCGCAACTTTTGCAACGTGACCAATTAGGCCGTTTGTGCTGCTTCCTGGACAAGCGATTCTTTTGTGGCATTTTTTGCAATCTCCGTATTTCTTATCATTTACCACAACTTTATCAAAGTATTTCCACGCTTCCGAAACCATTTTTCTGTAGAAAAGAAAAATTATCAATTTGACTGCGATAGATATTTGTTCTTAATTTTATTTTAATTGTGATAAGTTATCACATTTTAAGTTATTAATTAAGTTATTTATTCTAATAGGTAAGTATAATGAAACAATAATTATTATTATTTGTTATCAGTGATAACATTTTATTACATAATTTCGCCACAATGCATTTTTTTTTGTTAAGGTAACCTATTAAATAGTTAAAATACATTAACTAATATCACACACGCATAATATTTTAAAAGTTACTGTTTACAATCTTTGCTTAAAAATTAAAAAATTCTTGCTTTTTTGATAAAAAAAAGATATTTTATTATGCATTACATTTTGTTATACCACAACTGATTTTTGTGGATTTAAAAACTTCTATTATTAAAAAGATACTATCACACTCAAAAGAGTTTTGGAAATAGTACAATGGAAAAGTATGAGAATGTTTTATTATATGGTTTTGAATAGAATAAGCTTTTTTTTTGAGGTTTTTTCAACCACCACCACTAGGTCTACTGTGCATTACTAATTGCTTTGTGATGTAAATTAGTGTTGGTATTGAACAAAAAGAACACTTAAATTTTGAAAACAACATGAACTATTGTAAAAGAAGCGCAGAAATAAAATAAGAATTTAATTATTTTACAAGTAAAAATTGATATTTTCTAAAAACCTCGTCGAAGTTCCCTCGAGGTTTCTCGATTTCTCTCAAACTCCGAAACTCCGAAAAACCGAGAAAAATCCGACGAGACGGAGTTCCGAATGGATCCTTTGATAATACAAGAGATGCAAAGAGAGAAATGAGTTCTTCTTCACGAAGACGATGAAAGAAAATATATTTTATTTTTTTTATATTTATAGATAATTTATTCACTATAAACCATTCATTTAGTTTTGCGAAATCCGCAAGCTCTTTGTTAACTGGTTTAAATAAAGTAATAATTTCTTTATTTGAATAAAATAAATTAGTATTGTCTGCAAATAGAATTGAATTTACGATATTTGAAAATTTACTCAAGTCATTTATATAAATGAGAAATAAAAGAGGCCCTAAAATTGATCCTTGCAGGACGCTGCAGATAATTGACGCTAAATCCGTTTTTCTATCATTAAATGAGATGTACTGTTTCCTGTTTGTCAAATAACTTCTAAACCAAACTAAGTCAGAATTTTTAACACCATAATTTTTAAGTTTATATATAAGAATATATGATCTACCGGAAAAAAAGCTTTACTTAGATCAAGGACGTATCAATAGATGGACGTTTAACTCATTGTTTAAAAGTTAAGATATGCGCGCTTGCAATTGTTATAGGTAACAAAAGTCAAACAATAGGAAACATTTTTGTCACGTGGAATTTTTTTATATGATTTTAAAAAACTTTTATATGATTATACATCAAAATGACAATTGTCTCATCTATCCAATTAAATAAAGAAAAACTTTATTATGCAAAGTTTTGTAATTAATATATTTTACTATTTTGTTAAAAATTATTCTATCAATTCAATTATCCTTGTATAACTCCTGTATAACTGTATAAAAAAAAGTTAAATTGTATGATTATTCTAGAACTTTACTAGTAACAAAATTCAAATACGAAAAAATATCAAAACAAAGTTGTGAGGCAAAAAACGATTTGATTTCCGTCAAAAATTAGAAGTTTAAATCTTTAAGAAAATAGTAAATTCAAAGTGTAATGGTTGCCAACAATCTCTAGTTCAATCTTTAAATGTTTTATGATATGATCTACAACACGTAGAAAATTCTTTTTACTTTACAATATTCATATTGGTATATCATATACTGCATTTTTACAAAAACCTAATTTTTGACTTCAAAGTTATTTTACAAATAAGTAAGGGTGTACCGGATTTGATTTTTTGAATTCCAGCCGGAATTGTTGAAAAAATTCGGCCCGAATAAGATTTATATTTATAAATTTTTTAAGGCAGTGTCTATGCGTCCGGCGACCGGACGAATATCTTCTGCACTATTTGTGCGGCGATATATCACGTGACTAAACGGACTTATAGCAACGGATATATACGTCCAGCGAGCGTACCACGTGACCACTGGACAAATAGTGATAGGGATATATGTACGGCGAGTCTTTGCGTTAAGTTACAGTTGTCGAATAACAAACTTGACAGCCATTCTTCTGGGGGATAATACTGTCGGGCAGATACTGATATTATTCTAAATAAAATATCCTGAATATAAAGCGCAGAGTATACAGAGTTAATGGAAAAGCATTATAAAAAAAAAAAAAACACCTTAAATTTGACATTGAATTGCTTTTTTTCTTATTTATTGATTGCATATTTTGCATGCATCATTACACAACATAACTTAAAGTTCAATTGAATAATTTGAGGGAAGTTTTATCTTAGTCACAAAATTATTTAATCTATTAAAATGTATTAATCATACATTTAAATAGACACTGTTTACAGATTTAATAACAATAAGATGTCGGTTTTTGTGTACTCCCCCCCCCTAAAAAATAATAAAAATGCTTAAAAACCATTGATTTTTTTTCTGACTAAATTATACATTTATATAATAGTAGATCTCATCAAATTATATTATATAATAGTCGATATATCATTAAATAATCAACTAAGCAAATAGTATTATATATCTTTAATATAATCTTGCCATGGGTTGTTGAAGTGATCATCGATTGAAACAATAGGTAGTGAATGCTCTCCGCGCTCTAAAAGGATATCGTATTCTTAAGGTACAATCAAATTCGTTGCGTCAACTTCATTTTCATCTGACCATTCAGCAGTTTCCGAACTCTTCTGCAAGGCGATGACTGTCAAAAATTCTGTCTGACGCTTGGCAGCGATACGAACAGGTTGGACCTTTTTGATTAGAGGGAGTGTTATTGCAGAAGAATGGATAGAAGCGTGCTTTTTCAACATAGCTTGAGAGGCAAAGTAGATATTGCGCTTTTTACAGATTCTATCAGCTAGGCTAGACTGAATTGATGGACAAAACGCATCATACGGCAAAATTGGAAATCCATTGGCAGTACGAGGAAGAACACTTTCAATGTTTGATGCGATGAGCATAAAGACGGATGATGGAAATAATTACTTTGCTCCTTCTGAGACATCTACTGCTTTGAGCCTGTCTCTCGTTTGGTTGACAGGAACAGGTGGCAAAAAAAATCTTGCTCTAATTAGAGTAAAGTAAGAGGTTTTAATAGTCCGACAACAAAAACGATTTTCACATTTCACAATTTGAGTAAAATATTGACTTGTACAAAGATGATCAGCAATCCAACGTTGATCTTGTAATAAAAGGCTCCTTGACTCTAGCTCTAATATGTCTGGATCAATATACTCTGCAATGGTTGGATAACCGTGAATTTGTAGATCAGACCAAATATCAGACAAAGCCTGTCCAGCAAAACCAAAGTTCTGTTTTTCTAAATTTTCATCTATTGTCCTCCCTGATTTAAAAAGATATCTTAGTTATTATAGGTTAAAAATTATATTTATATTTTTACAAATTAACTTTCATCAATGTTAATGTAACTTTTCGTCAATTACCTTGAGAATCAAGATGAGTTCCGTAATGTTCGTGCGGAAAAATTACCCCAGATAATTCTTTACTTAGAGGTGCCATTCGTCGCTCAGCTCTTTTAATTGCACTGCGGCCTGGAGCGTTCGTCATGATGAAAAGAGCGTCAAGATTATTCTTCAAGAAATGGTGAATCCCGATTTCAATTACTTTCTGGTATCTGAGATTTTCGTCGGATCCTCCATTGACGCTAAACACAACAATAGGCTTAACCATATTAGTTTGACAATCTCTGGTAATAGAACGAATTCTTTGATATCCAAGAGCCGCTGAAAGTCTAATCCATGAGCGAAGGCGGTTGAGGATGCGTGTTTTCCTGATCGAACAGCATTGTTAGTAGGTCCAGAATAAGTAACAGCTTCTGTTTTTCCAAGACCATCTTTTTTGATCGTAATTCCAGCGTATACAGATGGTATAAGCTTGTGTTTAGCAGCCACGATCCAGTTGTGGTCCGGGAGAGTTATCCGGTACTCCAAATGCATCAACAATGGCGCCTGTTTTTTGGCTGCTGTGATTCCAATTGGGACTCTTGCCTTGTTGTCTTGGCTAATGAAATACACTTCGTCTGGCCCTAAAATAGAACAAACTTCTTCCACATATTTTATAGCTGAACTGCAAAAGAGTCTGTCAACATGTTTAAAATGAGATTCATTCTGAGGACTGATCAATCTAACAGGGACTGTTTTGACGTGCTTTTTGCCTTCTAATGTTCCGTAACTTCTCGGAAGTAGACGACTATAGATGGCGCTCTTGCTGATTGCAAATCCAATTTTGTTCATCTCGGATGTCAATTCGTCGAGAGTTTCAATGCTCTAAATAATAAAGAAATATATTTGAATATAATTAATTTTTTTACGGAAAACGGGATTTATTTCGTAAATTATATTCAAATCAAATTTTGAAACTAGTTGTTAACATTTCAAGGATATTTACAATAGTGCAAGTACTAATTAAGAGTAAAATTCTAACAAATACAGTATTAACAAACATAGCTAAGCTATCATTACCCGAAGAACCTCTGACCGACATCTTTCATCAGCGGACGAACCATGGAGAGCAATATCCATAATTGCCTTTAAAAGAAGAGGTTGATCTACTTCTAATGACGATCGACCAGGTTTCTTTCTGATTTCAAGTTTTTCTTTGACTTCTGGATGCTCCAAGCAGATTTCCTCCATTCTAGCTATTTTCAGTTCTCTAGTTTTCTTCTGTTGAGCTTGATCATACTTTTTTTTGGC
The DNA here is from genome assembly GCF_038396675.1 of Hydra vulgaris. NCBI lineage: Eukaryota > Metazoa > Cnidaria > Hydrozoa > Anthoathecata > Hydridae > Hydra > Hydra vulgaris. Next base: position 69,591,615 of record NC_088931.1, read on the forward strand.
CAGTTCTTTACATAGATGAGCTAGTTTCTTCTTTTTCTTTTTCAAACCATCCTCTTCAGCTTCAGCAATGAATCCACTTCTCTTTCTAGTCTTCAGTCCAGCAACTTCACAATTTAAAGCTACAATCTCAGAATTGAGTCGATCTTGAGCCACTGTTTTTGCATTTTTTTGATTTTTCGTGGTCAACAAACTCAAAGTTAATGCATTTTGTTGATCATCAATAACAGATCGCTCATTGGTGGGCTAAACAAACTGTGAGGAATTCTTGCCAAATTCAAGTTGAGTATAAATTGAGTATGTCATATTCAAGTTGAGTGGGGGCAGACTGTTTTGGAGTATTGGCACAAAATGATAATTGCTTGCTCTTGAACTTCATTGCCTTTTCATCTTTATGCACCAGTTTCTCTTCTTTTAATGAATTCCATATACTATGGACTTCTTTCTGGATATTAGCCTTTTTTTTATCGGGATGAGCATTTCCATACGAGTCCATCAATAAGTTAAGTAATGCGGTTTTATCCATATTTTAATATTGATTTATTAGTATTGTTTTCATCACAATCAGAATAATGATTTTACTCATCGTTAGCGCAAGCTTTTCAAAAAAGTTTCTTCAACCCGCTAGGAAGAAATTAGCGTTTTGAATTTTCAATAGACTTTATGTGTTTGCATTGCATCACGTTTTACAATCAACTAGAGAGCAATTAGAGTTTCGTATTTGAAATAACGACAATTTAATTTCAAAAAATGACAAATTTATTAGTTTACTTTTATGAGTTTACTTTGAACCACGTTTTATAATCCGCTAGGGAGCGAATAACGATTGTGAATTTTATATACAAAGACTTAATATTTCTAACATAATTTGATTCGCAGTCAAATGGTAATATATTAATAAAACGATAGTAATTTTTATTTTACGTTAGTGGTTGTTATTTATTTAATGTCTCTGGGAAACTTATTATATTAATTTATAAATAATTTAATTATAATAATTATAGTATAAATAATTTAATAAAATATAATATCAAATTCCCCGCATTTAATATTAATTTCCCCACAAACAAAACGTCGTTTCAATACTATTTGGTAAATGTAAATACCGTTAAAATCTGCTCATTAAAACTAAAAAAATAATTTAAATTGACATCATTTTAGCCTCAACACCCCCTCCCCATTGTCAATTAGTGTCAAACTTTCCAGCACTCCCCCCCCCCCCTTTATTTACTGACATCATTTATGGATGACCCCTTACTTTAAAATAGCTCTGGAATGATGTCTCATACAATTTATAAGTCTTCCCTATAAAATCTCACATAAGTCTTTAAACTATAATCAAACATTATTTTTGGCCTTACCTTTCCAGCCTCATGCGACGTTTTTTAAGAAAATACCATATATAAATGAAAATGATAGCCAATAAGGACTTAATTTGGTTCAGTTAATTTTCAGTATTTTGCTACCGAAGTTTTTATTACTAAATGCGAGCAGAATACCAATAAATGATAGTCGGAAATTCAAATTTGAAAGTTCTCAAATTTCTTTCAAAGATCTTACAGAAGGTAATTATTGCTAAGCTATCTATCTTAAAAAACATGGGTGGGGAACCTTTTTATTACTTGATAAGATTTTCATTTTAAAAATATTGTTATAACATGCGACATTATTTGGATATGCAATAGACGACAAACATGGTCTACTATATTCATGAATATAGTAGGCCATGACGACAAGTATAAACAAGCGGCATAGTGCATCAAAAGAATTTGCTAACATTGGCAAAAGAACAAACGTAAAATAAAGTATATTCAACAACTGATATATAGGTACACTCGCAGAATAATGTTCAATAACGGGTTTTTGGACAGTTAAAAACGTTTAACACACTTGCTGCAGCTCAAAAAACACTAAAATTGAATTCTTTAACGATTGTTATATTGTACCTTGTTGCAAATTTTTAATCTCAACTTGTTGAAAAAAAAGGATATATTTGATCTAAAAGTAAAACAAATCAGCATATGCCGACTTTAGCATTGTCTGTAATGAGCATAGAGTACATCAACACAGTTACACAAATAAAAACCATAACAAAAGCAACCCTTTGGATGTGTGTGTTCACATTGCCTTATTAATAGATCATGCGGAAATTACACAATATGTCGTTCACCATGCAACTATGTTACAAGGGCTTTTTTCTTGTTGTAGAGGGTGATTAAAGATCCAAAAGATGTCATATATGTTTTTATAATAAAATTAAATTTTTTTTTACATCGATTTTCTTTAAATTTGTTAAAAATACTTGAAAATTGTTAAAATACCTCTTTCATATCATAAAAACTTAGATTATTAAACATTAAGTGCAAACAGAAGAGCAGAATTTTCAAAACATTAAAAATACAAATATAAACATGTAAACAAATATAAGAATCTAATGCTGTTGCAACTCTAATGAATTCTAAACTCATATTCTAATGGATTCTAAACTCATATTCTAATGAATTCTAACCTCATATTCTAATGGATTCTTACCTCATATTCTAATGAATTCTTACCTCATATTCTAATGAATTTTTACCTCATATTCTAATGAATTCTTACCTCTTATTCTAATGAATTCTTACCTCATATTCTAATGAATTCTTACCTCATATTCTAATGAATTCTTACCTCATATTCTAATGAATTCTAAACTCATACTCTAATGAATTCTTACCTCATATTCTAATGAATTCTAAACTCATACTCTAATGAATTCTTACCTCATATTCTAACGAATTCTAAACTCATATTCTAATCAATTCTAAACAAATATTCTTATTCAATTTCCAATTAGTTATATTTTCATAAATATTTTTACAACTGTTACATTTATTTTGTTTATTATTGTAATCAATATTTTATAACCATTTAAGAAAATAAAATATTAAAACACAAGAATAATTATTAGATAATCAACACAAGAATAATTATTAGATAAAATACTACAACATTATTAATAGCAACTACAAACTGTAAATTACTAAACATTCTGGGAGCAACCATTCAAGAATCTTATTTTCTGAAACACTTTCTAGCAGTCCTTGACAAATACCATGAAACCAATCTTCACAGTTGATACGCTGTACAATATCCCTAAATCTATTAATATCAGTTTCCTATTAAAAATCATTATTTCGTATTTAAAATCAATCATAATAAATTTTAACTCAATAACTATACTATTAGTAATAGTTCATAATGAGACTATAATTTAAAAAAAAAACATTAAATCATACATTTGAGACTTAAATGACTGATTAAATACATTTTAGATTAATTACTAGCTGACTTACCTTTTTTTGTCAAATTTGTCTAAACGGCACCTACAACTACCTACAAATACAATGTAAAGAAAACACTTTTTCCTTGTAAAACTTTACTAACTTTGTAGTCTTAGGAAAATCATTTAAATGATTTTCTGTAATGCTTTGAAGTAAATGATTTCTCATCTTGATGTGAATCAAACGCAACAAAAGAAGGATTTGAGCTAGTGCAAGCAATGTATTGCGCAAAAGCTAATGCAAATAAACGACAATCGACACCATTTATTTGCTGCTGCACTGGCAAAACACGTACCGTGAAAATATCATTGGAACAGTTCACAATCAAACAAATTTGTCTGATAACAAGCTTTTTTTATGTTTCGATGAAACATACTATCTAAAACACATACCTCATCTTTAGCACATCCAAAAATGCCGATTTTTTCCCAGTGTAAAGTGCCATCATGCAAAACTTGTATAAATGATTCATTAACAACTTTAAATGAATAATTTTGTCCTAGAACTGGACCTTGTAACCCACAAACATTTCTTATCATTTTTTAAACTATCTGAATCACGTTGTCTAATAACATCTGTTTGGATAAAATATCTTGCAAATCAGCTGCAGAAAGCTTAGTTGTTAACGAGATGTCACAATTTTGTGACGAAAGTTCAGCTAGATAGATAAAACTTAAAAAACTTTGAAAATACAAGCAATGCATTACCAAATTATGGATGTAACACTTGCAAGTAAACATGTTATTTCAAAATAGGAAACTCATTGAAAAACAAATGTTAGATATGATATAGTCAGATATGACCAAGAAACCGAGGAAAAAGACTTTCAATTTTGTTGGAATTTTCAAATGTCATTTTTGTTGGAATTTTCAGATAGAATATAAACAATCTCAACAAGTTGTTCCCCACTGAGGACTGATACCATGATATTTGGCTTTATTAACCATCCAAGCAGCACTGAAACAGAATTAAAAAATTATAAAAGCAATATATAAATAAGTATAACATATTTAATTTATATACAATATCGAAAAAACTTTAAGGATTACAATATTTAGGATTAAATCTTATAGGATTATTTATTTTATTATACTTTTTTATTAGTACTTGTATTCTTATCTGTTGGGGACATCTTTAAAAATGACAACAACTTAAAAGTGGCCAATCTCTTCTTTTTGGGTAATCCAGTACCTGTTGTTTCAGATCCTTTTGGTCGCCACGCCTGGGTATATGTGATGGAATCTTAATTAGGTTGGATCTGGCAGAAAATAAAAATCAATTCTAAAAAAATGAACAATTATAAATTTTAATGATGTAATGAGGAAAAGTATTTACCAATTTATAAACTCATCAAGTGATAGCAAGTTAGCTGCAATGTTGTTATTCAATAAAGGAGTTTGTGAATGTAAATGAAGAAGCACATTTATTTTTGACTCATTGGCTGCTAGGCTGATTTTTATGCTTTGACTCACAGATGGAGATTGTGTATGAGGTTGAACCAAAAAATTTCTCTTATTTATCTAATCTAAAAGCTTTAGCTCTCATTCTATCTTTGCAATAATGTAATCCCAAAATTAATTCTAATTTACCTATGAAATCAACCATAAATCATTTATAAAAAATTTAATAAAAAGCAATTGATGTTTGTATAATTGAGTTTATTCCTTTGCGCAAAGGAATGAACTTTAATCAATACCAAGCTTTAATGTAAATAATTTATTAAATTTAAGTAAACTAAGATAATATTAATGATAAAATTATCACTGGTGTAGATTATCACTCATGTAGTTTAATACATAAGAGTAGAAATAAAATTAAATAAGTTAAGTTAGTATAACTTAACTTATTTAAATTTATATAAACTTAGTATATAATGGAAACTTAAAAGTTAAACTTAGTATAAAATGAAACTTTTGTAAAAACTCTTTAATAAAAAAAATTTTTTGTTTCTTTATTTTTTCTTCAAATTTGTTGAAATTCTGATCTTTCTTTTGAGTCTTACACAATAAGCAATTATAACCATATCAGAATAACATATAGATTGTAACCTTTTAGAAAGTTAAAACTTATGACCTTCCATATCACATTACTGCTTATCAAGAGTTCAATATTAGGTTATATATAGAAAAAAGTTTTATCGCTTTTAGTTGTAATGTAATCAATTGACTTACCTTGATAATCTTGATTTCTTCCGAGACATCTGCATAATTTTTTCTTACTACCTTTTAAAAATCCTATAGCTTTAATTCTATGTTTCCTAGTTCGTGTTGCATAAAGGTTAACAGATTTTTTCTGTTTATCGCCATATGAGAAGTATACAACCCTACACTGTTATGGGGTAGGTAGGTGCAACAGGATTTTTTCCGAAAAATAAAAATGACAAGTACAAACTCTTTAACAAAAAATGTTGTTTGTCTCTTTATTTTCTCTTTAACTTTAACAAAGTTTTGATCTTTATTTTTAGTCTTACATAATAACCAGTCTTAACCGTATTAGAATAACATATAGAAAGTTCAAATTTATGATCCGCTATGTTGCATTACTGATTTACCAGAGTTCAATATTAGGTTGTATATTGAAAAAAGTTTTATTGTTTTTAGTTGTAACGTAATTAATTAACTCACCTTAATAATATTGATTTCCTTCAAGACATCTGTCTAATTTTTTATATATACCTTTTAAAATACTATAGCTTTAATTTTATTTTTCATATTTTTTATCTGAGGCTTACGAGTTCGTGTTGTATGAAGGTAAACAGACTTATTCTATTTATTGCCATATGTGAACACCGTTGTTACAAGACTTTGTTTTGGTCTTGTAACAGCGGTGGATTTAAACTTCTTCCCATCGTGGATGCAGTTGAATCCTATTTCTCTATACGTAAGGCAGAAAATGATATGGAAAATATTTTATGAAAACGGATTCAGTTCTTGTATTTCTTTTATAATATTGGACATGATATTTTCTCATGTAATTTTCGAAAATATTCTATTGACGTATAAATTCCACAATTTCCACTTTTTACGGCGATCACGTAGTACGACCGCCGGACAAATAGTACTAAAGTCCGGTCGCCGAACGTCCAGACACTTCGATTTTTTAACCTTCAAGCTTGAAAGTGAAAACCTGCACCACAATATCGCGGCCACTTTATATATATATAACCTATTATATATATATATATATATATATATAACCTATTATATATATATATATATATATATATAATAGGTTATATATATATATATATATATATATATATATATATATATATATCATATATATATATATATATATATATATATATATATATATATATATATATATATATATATATATATATATATATATATATATATATATATATATATATATATATTTATATTTATTAAATATATAAAACCTATTTCATTAATTTGATACTTATTTAATTTAAATCTAATATGTTGTTTATATTTGTTTTTTATAATTTTATTTATTGAAAATTTTAATCTGCATAGTATTTATATTCAAAATTATTTCTTTCTTATATATTTTTACATTTACTCAGCGTAGTTAACGAGAGATCCAAAGAAAAATATAGCGTTAAGGCCCTTTCGTTTTAAAAAAAATGCCGTTTTATTTTGTGTCGAGTTTGAAGTTTTAGCTAAATACAATGGGGCAGAAGTTATAAAAGCTGAAATATTTTTGTTTAGTAATTTATTCAAACGACTATAAAGAGATTATGGAAGTAAATTGTTATGAGTGAAAACTGATGTGAAAACTTCAATTGTTGTAAACAACTTTTCTTTACTTTTGAAAAAAGAGACATGTTCGGAATGTAAATACTTAACACATTTGTTTCAGCTGTTTTTATGAAGCTACCCCGTCGCGTTTTATGTATTTTAGTGGTAGTTTTGTTTTGCTTGATGCTTTGGTTAAAAAAAGATTTATAGAAAAAATGATAAGTTATATAATAAAAGCTTACATTCTACTTTTTAAAATAACAGTAATAGTTGAAAATAGGCGGAAAACACAAATAACTGAAGTTTAAACATGTAAATTTTTGTTTTTAAGAAATACAAACCGTTCGGATCTCTCCTTACCTACGCTGATTAGATTAAAATTAAAATATTTACTGTATTAGGCATCCTATACTTTTTAAGTATTTAAAAGTTAAGAAACATTAAAAATAAGACTATTCTCAGAGGCGGGTAACATTTTTGATGAAAAAAGAGCTTGTTTGTTTCCCACAACTGGAAAGCATCTCTTTTTGCACCACAATATTTATAAACTTTTAGAAATCTTTACATAAGTGAGTACTACATATAAAATTAGCCAAAGCTACAGTTAAGCGGTCTAAAACAATTTTATTTTTTCGCTTATAGCGTTTCCAGAGACTTACTCAAAGTGGTGATATTTCAATATAAAAATAAAAATTTTTATTGGCTTTAGTACATCGACTTTAGTACATCTTATAGCCTGCTTCTACAAAGCAGTACTGTTACATCTATAATCTTATAACCTACTGCTGCAAGGGAGTGTTGCTACATTGACTATCTTATAGCATGCTGCTACAACGAAGTGCTGCTACATCGACTGAGGGTTTGGCATTGGGCAGCGATCTGTTTTCTTTTATTATTTCAATTATAATTTCTAATGTTTAAAAATCCTCCACTGAGGAGAGCGCAACAATCAAAAAAATAAATTTATTTTGGACCGTTTACTGTAGTTTTACCTAAAATTACATTGTGTTTGTTAAAAATTTAGTATTTTTTACCTAGGTTTACCTACAGTTCTTCATTGCCCTGTTGGACAATGATTTTTTGATTTAATTTAAACAGTCTGTGTCACATGTCTTAAAAAAAAAGTAAAAAATATATTCCGGCATTTCGGCCTGAAATATTACAATTCTGGCTGGAACCGGAATGATTTAAAAATTACAAATTCTGGCCGGAACGGAATTCCGGTACATCCATACAAATAAGTTACTATTATTGAAAGCTTGCATATTAATTAAAATGTTTTCAAATACTACTTTTATAAGTATATATTTTTTTATAAAATTTTATACTATACTATTAAACTAAACTTTTATACTTTAAAGTTATATATTCAGTTATAAACTTACATAAAACGTTTTCATATAGTGGGAATATAAGGATTACATTATATATTTATTGATTACCCCATAAATAGCGGGACAAAAAATGTTTCAAAATTATTGGCGTTAATTCAAAAAATGTAATCGCCAATTTTTCGCAGTGGAAATTTTGTAGTAAGAATTAATTTTTTTAATTTAGGGTTAATGCATTAACTAAAATTGAAAAAATAATTTTTTCAAAAATTCATTTTTATATCAATAAAATTATAGTAGGCTCCTAACTTTTTCTTGGATTGCAAAAAAAACATTGTTATCTACATCTAATCTTTGTTTAAAATGATTTAGTATCAATTTTTATCCATAGCAACGCTTTGATTTCTTCGTTGCTACGTATTTTTGCTATGAAATTACAATACAAAATGCAATAAAAACACTTTTATATTACTGTATAAAACAAGTTACTGTTTTCGCTATTGCTTCTTGTTTATTGACTTGATTTATGCGCGTTCCTTGCACAGTGGGCCCAGAAGGCAAAGTTTTGGAAATAGGATCATAACTAATGAATAAGAAATCCTAGAAAACTCATTGAGGACTTTTTAGAAAGATATTTTTTTGCTTGTTATAGGAAAATTTACATTTTTAATATTAAACTAAATTTGTGGGCTGGATTTCAAATTACCATATTTGGTCATAAATTAGTATTTTTTGATAAATACTCAAAGTAAAATTTTTTTTTTTAGATGACAATTAAAAAAGTAATTTATAAGATATAATTAAAGAAAAGAAAATTCAAAAATTTAAATAATTTGGGGGTCTGGCTTCTACTGTTCTATTGATAAGAAGTTTAGTATATAAAAATAAGTATTCTGTCAAATTTGGATTTAAAATAATGCTAGTATAATAAAATACTGAAAGAGTTCTAATGATTTGAACTTGCAACATATATTTGAAGGTTAAGTTAAAATAGTGAAAAATGTTAATAACTTTATCATTAATCATAAATAAGGTTTTCAAACATGTCAACAAAATATCTCTTTGGTTTTGAAAACTTACGCTCATGAGATCTGCTTGTAAGTTCATTTGAACCACAATCTAGGCATAACTTTGGAGGATGCGAATGGATAATTCAGTTTAAAACACAAGTATCCAATCTCTCTAAAAGACGACTCATCACATCTGTAAGTTGTTCTAGATGCGATGTCTTACGAGTGAGAAGTTTTAAATAGTTTTTAATATCTTTGTTGTTTGCTTCTAGACTTTCCTCCAATAAATTGCCAAGGCCATAACCATCATTAAGAATTATTAACTCAGTTGAATGGTGAAGGACTCTTTGAAGAGTGTGGTTAATTTGTGCCCATGGCATATTTGTAATAATATTAAGTGTAGCATTATTGCATAACTCCTGAAACGTGTCCATTTTAATTTTATGCTGACAAAAAACTATACGAAGTACTATACTGATTTGAGAATGTAGTAATAACCCTGTTTTTTGCAATACGTATTGGTTCACCAAGTGGTCCTGTTTTTGTGAACAGGACCACTTGGTGAACCAAAGTCTATAATCTATATGACACCGATAAATTAGTTTTAAAATACATATGCTTTTATGATCAAATTTGGTTTATGGTTTTTTAGTCAGTCCTTTTCGTGTGACAAAATCTCGAGTTTTAGTAGGAATGATACCATCCTTATCAACTAGCTTTTCATAAAGCATCCAAGTTTCTTCTGACAATTGATCAATCAGAAATCCTTCCCTAACTCTCCTAATATCTGTCCATTCAGTAGTTTTTGTTTTGCAAAGCATACAATCTGCACCTCCTAGTCCGCTGATGAGTTGTTTAAACTTTAAATCCTTCATTGTATCTTGAATATAAATTTTGACATTGATAAAATTATTGCCTAACAGACGACACATTTCTTCAGCATTTAACTCTTCTCGTGCGTTATCAGTACTTGGGACAATAAGATCTAGCAAAGCTTGATTAGTTTCTGTTTCTCTTATCAAAAACAATGATCTTGATGCATTTAGTGAATAGTTTTGTCACAGGGTCATATTTTTACTATCTTGCTGGTATATTATTTTCAGAGGAATTTGCTTTCAATCATTTCCTTTGATTTCATCAATACTTGTTGCCCTGTTACATCTCAACCATCCTTAAAGCACATCTGATACTCATCGCCATCTACTGGAATAAAAGAATCTTTAATTATATTCAAAACAGAAACAATTGTCAATTTTACAAGCTCTTTGTATTTAACAGAAACACCTCTTCCAGTCAAAATATTACTAATTGGTCTTGCAGTTTTTTTCTTCCTTCAAGCAATTTATTGATTGTTGGAAAATAAATGCTTTTTGAAGCAAAAAAAAATTTTAATTTTCTCATTTGCTCTTTACTTAATGTAATGGAATGCACTAAAGCAATGGATTCATCTATACTAAAGATATTTGTAAAAATAGCATTTCCAACACGAGCAATACTTTTATTAATTTGTGTGTTAACTCTATATAAGAGGTAACCCAATAACTGGTTAACATGCAACTCTGGGCACTCATTATTGACAACGTTGTTTATATAAATGAGAAGTTCCAGTGTCCTCTCCTTTTTCAACTTATCACCCAGTTCTGTAAAAGATTTTCTTTGTTTTGAAAAACACGGTTCTGTTATGTAAGCATCATCTACTTCATAAATAATATCTTTTGATGCTTATGAAAGTATAAATGCATATCCATTTTCCTTGAAATGTTTCTGTTTCAGGTGTTTATAATGTTTCCATGTTTTTTCACACACATTTTCAAACTCCAGTGAATTAATTGATAGTTCAAAATTTTTATAAAATATTTCTTTAATGGCTGAATATGTTACTGAATTTGACTTAACAATTTTGTCAGCTTTAATAAATAGTGTGAATAAATCTATTTCTGTGATGTATCTTACATTTTTTATTTCCTCCATTACATTTATTTTTTATTTTACTTTACTTCTGCTGAAACAAACACAAAATCATATCAAATAAACAAATAAAAAATAAAAAATTTTCATATTTGTAACAAAAAATAAAATATCCACTTATTTTAAGAAAAAAGTATTAATCACCGATATTTGAAAAGAAAATGTATGACACAGTAAAGGCAACTTCTAAAAGAAAAGAACTTCTGTATATATATGTGTATATATATATATGTATATATATATATATATATATATATATATATATATATATATATATATATATATATATATATATATATATATATATGTATATATATATATACATATATATATATATATATATATATATATATATATATATATATATATATATATATATATATATATATATATATATATATATATATATATATATATATATATATACAAAAACAGTATAGCTTTAAAGAAAATTATAGAGTTATAACTATATAGAGTTGAGAGGGGGTTGTAACCACGAAAAGCAGCCTCCTCGACTGCAGTAGCCCTCTCAGCCTTGGTGAATAATTAAAAAAAAAAAGTTAAAAAATATTATCAGTAATAACAAATTCTTGTATCGGTGCTTTATGAACAGCATAATCAGCTTTGATGCTACTCAATGAGAACAATAAATCTTTTTTTTTTTCCAAATCGGTGAGATATATTTTTTTAATACTAGGTATTTTAACTACTTTTGTTAGATTATTGGGTATGTAGTCATTGGTTTTTTCAGCCCTAACAGGTAGACCTTTTTCTTTCTTTCTTGCACGATAAAGAGTTTCAAGAATGCCTGATGATTTTTATGTAAATCAGAAACTTCTTCAGATGCTTCATAGAAATTATAAGTCAGAGTTTTACTTGTTGTTAGCATTTCACTTCTGAAATTTAACTTCTGATGAAATTTCCGAAAGTAACTTCATCAGAAGGTTTTGAAGATACTGTATCAGGGGTTGAAAGGATAGAATTAGTATTATTGTCAGTAATATCATATAATCATTTAAGAAAATGATGTGGCCTATTATGTAAGTATTCAGGTATGTTGCTACCATAGCGTTTGTATTGACAATTCATTTTGAAATTGAACTCTGAATAACTAAAATGTATAAATAAAATATATATTTTTTCTATGCATTGAAGTTAAGAATAGTTATAATTGGCAACTAAATACTTACTGTTCTAACTTATCTGGAAAAAATTCTTCAATTAACACAGTTACCATGCCAGTAATAGAAGAGTTTTTATGCCGTTGAAGAAAAGAGTATTCTAATGATTCATTTTGTTGTTCAACCCCATTGTTGGTATTCAAATTTACTAACAACCGATCCAGACGATAAGCCCATATCCATTTCTGGAAAAATAGATTGCAAGGATTCTATTTCTTCATTGCAATAATCAGTCATACAAAAAGCAAGGTTAAATGATGTGTCCTAATGCTTTATTATATTTAATGCTTCTGTGAAAGACCTTTTTGTTTCGTTTTCAATTACAAAAGTAATTGTAAAAGTAATATAACTTGGTCATCGATATTAGTCTTCACCACTAAAAAAAAAAATGGAAGAGAATACCTTGTTGTTTGGTAGGTAGCATCAAGAAGCACTATTTCATTTCCATAACGTAGAAGAAGTTCTTGTTGCCAGAGTGACTGATAAGCAAAAAGAAATGCTTCACTGACATTGCTTATGGTTTCAGATTTTGGTCGGAGAAACACATTTATGGAAGGATTGCTTTTTTCCACTTATCACATTTTTTAAAAAGACATTCTTGATCAATTAAAGAATACCTCGGCAATTTAAAAGTGTTATTGTTAGAATATATATTACACATGCATATATTATAATAGTAACAATATTAAAAAAAATAAGTATTAATATATATATATATATATATATATATATATATATATATATATATATATACATATATATATATATATATATATAGATATATATATATATATATATATATATATATATATATATATATATATATATATATATATATATATATATATATATATATATATATATATATATATATACAGATATATATATAGATATATATAGATATATATATATATATATATATATATATATATATATATATATATATATCAGATATAGATATAGATTTATATATATATATATACATATATATACATATATATATATATATATATATATATATATATACATATATATACATATTATATATATATATATATATATATATATATATATATATATATATATATATATATATATATATATATATATATATATATATATATATATATATATATATATATATATATATATATATATATATATATATATATATATATATATATTAGGGTGCATCAAACGCCCCATACTTTTAAAAATTGATCTGTTCCTATTCTTAAAACTTTCTATTGGTTCTCACAAGTTTCAAAAATAATAAAAATTTTATATAGTAATTATTATTTTAAGTTTTATTGCATTAAAATTATTATTTTATAACAAAAAATTAAAAAAAACAACATATTTTCATCGTTTTTGTCGAAACTTTTTTTCAAGAAATTTTTAACAAAAAATGAAAATTATTTTTGAAAAGTTTCGCTTCTTTTAAGACCCAACATGAAAAAACATTCAAAAAACTTTTTTTCTTTTGTTTAGGGTCTCGTTGCAAGTTTTAGATTTAAGGTGGCCCCCGAAATCTGATTCAATTTTGAAAAAATTTAACAGAGTGTCTTGTGAGAACCAATAGAAAGTTTTAAGAATAGGGACAGATTAATTTTTAAAAGTATGGGGCGTTTGATGCACCCTAATATATATATATATATATATATATATATATATATATATATATATATATATATATATATATATATATATATATATATATATATATATATACACATCTACATCTACATCTATCTATCTATCTGTCTATATATATATATATATAGATAGATAGATAGATAGATAGATAGATAGATGTAGATGTATATATATATGAGCCCCTGCGATGCATAGTAGTATAAGTCACTCATATCTAGTTTTGAGATACAGAGACATTTAGTAGACATCATATCATAAATCATCAAACTGTTTTAGAGGAAGTAAATAAAAATAGCATCATTATTGATATCATTAGACTTATACCACTCTGCCATGTAATAGAATAAACAAAATGCTAGCCATTGGTGGCAATAACTCAAAATATTGAAAAAAGTGACTTATACCACTATGCATCTCATGAGCTTTATATATTTATGCATATATATATTAGGGCCCTGCAAATCATTTTTAGTTTCGAATTGAAGCAGGTCTTGATTCGCCAATTGACCCTGGAGTCGCTAAAAGTTTTCCAGATCATAAAAAAATGAAATTTTGCAGTTTTGCCTAAAATTACAACATTTAGTAATAAATAAAAAATTATCTTTATATTAAAAACTACTTTTTAATTACTTAATATTTATTAACTAGAATATTAATTAATTATTTAATAACTAGTAATTTATTAATTGTTAAATTACCTTAACTTTTGTTTGATTTTAACCAGGGCCGTCCCGAACCAAATTAATAGGGGAGGGGGGGTGAAACTCCTGTAAATGCCAACTCAAAAAAAAATTTGTAACGCTCGAAAACAGTGAAATACTGGGCCTTTTTTTAAATACACCTACTTTTTAGGTTTTGGGGGTCTCTGACCCTCTAAATTTTGTACTCCTAGATCATTGAACAACTTAGATAAAGCTCTGATCCGTCCAACGGATTTGCAAAGTTTAGAGCTTGGGTTATCGTCATTACATGCATCGATTCGATGTTTTGAGTGTTGTGTTAATGTACACTGTACATTAACACAACACTCAAAACTATTCATCAATTATTCATAATGGTTTTAAAAATGACAAATTTTCGCTTATTTTTTCAAAAAAACTTATTGTTAAAATCTACGTAACTGTACAATGCATTGTACAATTACGTAGATTTTGAGGATAAGTTTTTAAATAAAATAAGCAAAAATTTGATATTTTTAAAACCATTATGAATGGTTATAGCGAGCTTGCCTAAGGCAAGCTATGATTTTGCAAGTATTTTCAGGGAAATTTAATGGAACCCATGTTAAACTTTCTGAACTTGTTGGTCAAAAAATTATAAATATACAATGCCAAATATTTAGTAGAGTAAAGTACTTATGTTTTAATAATAAAAGAAAGAAAATGTTTGAAGAATTCACTTTTTTGGGACTTTCGACCACGGAAAAAATATTCTGGCCTACTGAGCATTGGAGTAATAACTATCATATATGAAATGGGCGTATATTACGATATCAAAATACAGTTTTAATACTGTAATACTATTTATTATATAAACATTAATAAAATTATATAATATCTAAACAATATTTCTTAACGTTAGCAATAAAATTTTATAATAAATTGTATAAACTTGTTAAACTTTTATACGCCGGTTTTTTAAAATCGACCATTGATGTGTTATTTTATTTATATCCAACGGGTCCACAATATCTTTTTCTACACCCAAAAACACTAAAGAATTCAATCTCTCGTCAACTATTGTTGATCTAAGATGTGTTTTTATCAATTTTAGTTTATTGAATGTTCTTTCATTTGTTGCAACAGTAACTGGAGAAGTCAAGGCTAAACGACAAGTTGGATTAGCACATGGTAAAATATGCTTTACTTCTTCTGATTTTTCCATTAAGGAATTAAATGATTTTTCGTCTTCTTTTAACATATTAAAAAATATTTCTATTTCTGTTTGAACTAAGTCATAATCTTTAAGATTTGTACCTTGACTGGCTGGTGGAAATATTATAATAGCTTTTTGTACATTACCCAATGAAATATTAAGTTTATTAAATGGTTGAGAAAACAATAGATATAATTGTTCAATAGAAGAAATACATGTTTTTAAATTTTCATTTGTTAGTTTTAAAATGGTATAAAGAACTATTTTAAACTCTTTTCTGTAAAATAAATTCATTGTAAATTCTGTTTGTGCTGTAGAATTACAATCGAATCGTTTAGGAGCTAATCTTCTACGATGATGGTTTCGAAAATCAGCTTCAGAGTCTATTCCAAGTAAGGTGGCAAACTCTTTAGCACTATTGATGAAATTGTTGATTGCATAATCATCAGAGTTGATTGATGCTAAAATTTTCATTGTGCTGTCAATTAAAGTTATTGCATCAATTATAGATAAATTTTTTGCCTCAAGAGTTTCAGTAAGATACTTTAGTTTGTACATAATGTTCTTCATGAAAGATATAGAAAAAATAAAATCAAAAGAAAGAATTTGTTTTCGAAGAACAAGTGCTTTTGATCTTGTTCCTTTATCAAAACATTTGTTTAATAATAGAATTTCATCAAGGCTTTCAACAACAGCTTCAAATGAATTCCATACAGCTTTAACACTTTCAGCACGAGCTGTCCACCTGGTTTTTGACAAGTTTCTTAATTGTAACGCATTTTCAATTTTAGAAATTTTCTCATTAAGCAAACCATATCTTTTATTACTTGAGGAAAAAAAGACAGAGTTTTTCTAATATATCTATAGTACTTCCAATTATACTACTAGCATCACAACTGTGTTCTAAAAACGTGTTCAACCAATGGGCTTAGCATGGTATAAATATAATTTGTTCTTAAAAAGTTTCAGAAAGTTTAACCCATGTTAAACTTTTTGAACTTGCTGGTCACAACAAGTTCAGAAAATTTAACATGGGTTCCATTAAATTTCCCTGACATATTACTTGCAAAATCATAGGATTGAAAGGGTATTAACTCCGGGTTTAATAAATTACTTTCTAAAATGTTGAATATTTGTGATGCTGTACCCGAACCAGTTTTATCGTTTCCTTTTTCAATTTCCAAAAGTCGCTCAACAAATTTACCTTGACTATTAACATATCGGACACATACTGATAAATGATCCTGATGTGATATATCTGGTGTAGTATCAGCAGATACTGAATAAATGTTTGCTTCATGTATCTCTTTTTTTATTATGTTATGTGTTTCTTTAGCTAGTAGTTCAATAAATTCATTTTGAGATTGTGGACCTAAGTAAGTAACTTTATGTGATCGTAAAGAATACTCCTCCACCCAGCGTTTCATTAAGAGATTATGCCTAGAGAGTAATTGAACAAATTGCATAAAATTTCCTCCACTTTCGTCACCATCACCTCGAAATGCCAATCCTTGTCGTGATCATGTTCTAGCAATATCAAATAATATAACTACAATTTGCTTATTGAAATCTTTTTCTTGTTTTAACTTAATTGCTTCTTTTCTATTTGATATGTTTAAAATTATATCAATATGATTTTCAGTTGTCATAAATTGATAATAATCATGTAAAGCTGCTTTATGAGAAAAACAAGAAAAATATTGCTGTAATTTACCTAATTTTTTAACTCCACAGCTTTTCATTTTATGCCATTAACGAACACCAGATTTTACCCATGCTGAATCTTGATAAGATCTTCCAGGACCATTTGAAAATAAAGTACATACAAAACAGTATGCAGAATATGTCACAATACTATTTTCTAATAATAGATATTCATTGTACCATTTAGGATTAAAACTATGCTGTTTAATGTTGTTAACTGTAGTATTAACTGGGTGTTTAGTTAATTTTGGCTGATGTGGCCCTAAAGCAATAAGGTATTGATGCTGAGATGCTGAAGCAACCAAATCACGACTGCCTGAATCATGATTAATTATGTTATCGATAATATTGTTAATAGGTTTGGAACTTTCAGGTGATTTAGAGATTTTTTCCGATAAAATATTTGCATTTTTTAGGAGTTTTTTAGAACATGATTTTATTCTACTAATAACCCGAATGCTTTCCAATAAGAATATCACAGGATTTGGAAATGTCTCAGATTTTAATTTAGACAAAATGGCTCCACACTCGTTTAAGTCTGTGACAATATTTTCTAACTGACCAGCACACGATAACCAATTGACTTCATCGTTTTGTATGTCACTGACGGTACGTCAGTGGTTGTACACTTTTTGCTACGCATTACTTTACGCTAACCTTTCTAATTTAAAAATTTCATGTCACGTACCTACAATTAGTGTTTGTATGTACAATTGTAGGTACGCAACTGTACGTTTGTTTGTATGTTTGTATGTACAACTGTACATACAAACTGTACGTAACAAACAGCTTGCAACGCACTACTTTACGCTAATTGTACGTACGCGTACAATTAGCGTACCTACAGTTAATGATTAACTAGTAAATTTTTTCTTTTTTATCTAAAGCGTTAAATTTTCGTTCTGTTCTATTGTGCAAGCCATCTTTATTTTGTTTTAATTAGGGTTAGGACTATTGTAATTGTAATTGTAAAAATTCAATACAATTACACATTACAATACAATGATATTGTATTGTAATATTACAGAAACAATAAAAAAATATTATTTTGGTATTGTATTGCTGTGATGAAAAACAATTACAGTAAGTATTGTATTGTTTTTTTTCTAACAATACAATAAAATTCGAGAACTATTGTATTGTATTGTTATAATGAAATAAAATTAAAATAACTATTGTTATTGTTTTGATGAAAACATTTACAATAACTATTGTAGTGTATTACTTTACATTAAAGTAGAAAAGCTAACGTATTTTAACGTATTTATTTTCATCTCTGATGAACTTACTATTATTTTTGCTATTTTTTATTTATGGATTTGCAATATATTGCAAATTTTATTTTTTA
The DNA here is from genome assembly GCF_038396675.1 of Hydra vulgaris. NCBI lineage: Eukaryota > Metazoa > Cnidaria > Hydrozoa > Anthoathecata > Hydridae > Hydra > Hydra vulgaris. Next base: position 69,610,733 of record NC_088931.1, read on the forward strand.
CATATTTAGATTTCGAATCACCTATCTTGTTATCTATTTCTAAGCTCTAAATGGCCGCAAAATATTACCTGTCTGATGATACCCTTATTATGAAAAATAACATTCATAAATTATTTTATTCAGCCCTTTTATTTTTTCCTCTTGATTTTAATGCTGCAAAGGAACTTAAAATATATATGAAAATTAACTTTAGTAACACAAACAGTTAAACATAATAGTTCTTCTTAAATAAAAATGTTAATGTCTTTTATTACAATAACAATATATTGTTATTGTGTTACAAAGACGAATTACAATACAATATTTATTGTTATTGTTGTGGGTCATTACAATATTTTTTTTTTTTCAGATATTGTTATTGTTTTATAAAAATGAATTGCAATACAATATTTATTGTTATTGTATTACAGAATTACAATAGTTATAAATCACAAGTATTGTTATTGTTTCTAAATTAAGTTAATACAATAACAATAATTATTGTTACTGTTATTGTTTTCATTACAATTACAATAGTCCTAACCCTAGTTTTAATAATGCAGCAAAATATTAAAAAATTAAAAGAACGAAACTCGACACGAGTTATAGATGCACGATTTGCAGACAACTGTAAAATTACTGGCGCACCTCTAAGCGAATAACCATATGTGCTGTTGGTATGCACATTAAATCCAGTTTCATACAAATAAATAAGTTTCTCATTTGAAATTCCGTTAAATTCGCTTGCAAATGCGTCAGCATTTTTGAAATTCCGGTATATTCGCTTGCAAATACGCTATGCACATGCGCCAGCAATTTTACAGTTGTCTGCAAATCGTGGCAAGAATGTTAGTTTAATTTGTGCTGTTTTATCAATGGGAGTGCTGGCTTATGAAACAAAAACTGGAGGCTGGAATGCATTTTTTTTTTGCATTTTCATTACTACAATGTTGGCACCAGCGATTAGGAATGCAGATGTGGAAGCGCCGGTGCTTGTTATGGACAATTGTAAATTCCACTAGAGTCTTTCTGTTAGGTAAACACTAGCCTTTCATGGCATAGTAATTAAGTATCTGCCAGTATACACATAAATAAGTTTCTCATTTGAAATTCCGTTAAATTCGCTTGCAAATGCGTCAGCATTTTTGAAATTCCGGTATATTCGCTTGCAAATACGCTATGCACATGCGCCAGCATTTTTACAGTTGTCTGCAAATCGTGGCAAGAATGTTAGTTTAATTTGTGCTGTTTTATCAATGGGAGTGCTGGCTTATGAAACAAAAACTGGAGGCTGGAATGCATTTTTTTTGCATTTTCATTACTACAATGTTGGCACCAGCGATTAGGAATGCAGATGTGGAAGCGCCGGTGCTTGTTATGGACAATTGTAAATTCCACTAGAGTCTTTCTGTTAGGTAAACACTAGCCTTTCATGGCATAGTAATTAAGTATCTGCCAGTATACACGCCACAGCTTAATCCAATAGAAGAATTTTTTTCTTCTTTAAAGCATACTTACAAACAGGGAGAAAGGCCTCGGAATACGGATGGGGTAATCAGAAAACTTAGAAATATTATGGTTACTACAGAGTTTAATTTAATTCCATTTTACAACCATATGCGTAGTTACATTAATCCAGCGCTGGCTCGGTAACCTTTTTTTTAATAAATAGCAGTGGCAGCAACCGAATTTGTATTTTATATATATCTATATAAAAACATAAAAGCCTATTCATTGTTTATATTATTAAACGGGGAGTTATTAAACGTTTCCGAGTGACACTAATGAATTCACTCCTTTATTTATAGTTGTTTTATTATCATTTCACTGCGAGTATATTATTTACAAATATCATCCATTTTTATCTAAAATTAAGAACCATAAAACATTATATTACAGGGTTATTCATTTTTATATGTGCATTTATTCATTCTTGTATGCGTGTTTATTCATTCTTATATGCGTGTTTATTCATTCTTATATGCGCGTTTATTCATTCTTATATGCGGGTTTATATGCGAGTCAACCACCCATAATATCTCTAACATAATTTTATATAAACAATAAATAGGTTTTTATGTTTTTATACAGATATATTTAAAATATAAATTAGGTTGTTGCCACTGTTATTTATTTAAAAAATGGTTGCCGAGCCAGGGCTGAATTAATGTAACTACGCATATGGTTGTAAAATGGAATTAAATTAAACTCTGAAGTATCCATAATATTTCTAAGTTTTCTGATTACCCCATCCGTATTCCGAGGCCTTTCTCCCTATTTGGAAGTATGCTTTAAAGAAGAAAAAAGTTCTTTTACTGGGTAACGCTGTGGCATGTATGCTGACAGATACTTAATTGCTATGCCATGAGAGGCTAGTGTTTGCCTAACAGAAAGACTCCAGTGGAATTTACAATTGTCCGTAACAAACACCGGCGCTTCCACATCTGCATTCCTAATCGCTGATGCCAACGTTGTAGTAATAAAAGTTCAAAATAAAACTGCATTCCAGCCTCCGGTTTTTATTTCATAAGCCAGCACTCCCATTGTTAAAACAGCACAAATCAAGCTAATATTCTTGCCACGATTTGCAAACGAATGTAAAATTGCTTGCACACTTCTTAGTGAATAACCATATTTGCTGTTAGTATGCACATTAAATCCAGTTTCATCCAAGTAAATAAGTTTTTCATTTGAAAATCCGTTAAATTTGCTTGCAAATGCATAGCGTGCATCAGTAACTCGTGCTTTTGGCACATGCACAACACGCTTTCTTAATAAATCCGAGCGTTTGAGTTTTCTTGAAATAGTAGGCTGTGACATATTTAGGCCTGCTGCAGAAAGATTTTCTTATATTGCTTCTTGCGCACAAAGGTTGTTTTCTTGTACGCATAATTCAATAATATTTTTTATTTGCGTTTATAGGTCTTTTACCTCATTTTTTATCAGACAACGACTTGAATGCAGTCATGTCGTCATAATCTCCTCTGTTTAACTTAACGACAAGATTTTGAACTGTGTGGATAGATAAATTATGAGAAGTGGAAATGCTTGCTGCAAATTCATTTCTTTCAACTAAATGCTTCAGCATTTTAATGTGCGTCTTAAGTATTTTTAACCTCGTTTACCAGGAAACAAGAACAATTTGTTTTGAAAAACTGTAAACGAGGCTAAAAATACTTAGGACGAAGACTTTTTATATTCGATGATAGTTTATTTAATTTAGTATTAGGTCTTTGTTTAATTTTATTATAAAATTTATTAATTGATTAAATTGTTATTTATCTAAATATTCATTAATCTAGATTTAAATTTAATTATTTATAATTATTACATAAATCCAGCTCGTCGACCATTTTTTAAATAAATAACAGTGGCAACAACCTATTTAACATAAAAGCCTATTTATTGTTTATATAAAATTATATTGGAGATTTTATAGGTGGTTGATTCGCATATAAACGTGCATATAAGAATGAATAAATGCGCATATAAGAATGAATAAACACGCATATAAAAATGAATAGACGCGCATATAAAAATGAATAACCCTGTATTAACTTTAAATACATGTAATTACGTTAGCGTAATTTTCCAATACCTTCACGAAGACCGCATTATTACAAATACATTAATGTTAATTAACAAATATACCTTACTTTAAAGATATTTTTATTTAGATGCAGCTACCCGATGTTCTTAAATAAAAAGGCACAATGCACAAAGATATAATTTAGACTGTTTGAAGTTTGCACCATTATGATTGAATCGTGGAAAACGTGCATCAAATCAAAATGAGTCTGATGACACAAGGCGATAAAAATACATATGAATTTGATATTGATGATGAAGATAACGATATCATGATTTTATCAAGATCGTTTTGAAAATAATTTTAATTTTGCACAAGTTTTCGTTCAAAAAATGTATAAACTATTTTTTTGGTTTTATTTACTTTCAATAATTGCTTTCAATTTCTATAATTTAGTTACCTGCGTTAAAAAAAATGGTACAGGGCAGTTTATTTGTAATACTATAACAACAGTTAGTATTATAATATAAAATTAACTAATAACACTACTAATTATAATAAGTGAAAGCTGTAATAATTGAGAACAAGATGTGCAGTACATTAGCACAAGATAATGTACTATGACAGCTATTATAAGTTTATGAAGAATTATTGTTTCTATTCTCACTCGCAATAATATTGTACAAAAAATAAATGTTTTTCAGATTAAAAGAGTCACGGCGCAAAAAGCTGTATTTTCAAGGTTTATAAACTCGAATATAAGTTGGTTGAATTAACGCTAAATCAACGTTTATCTAACGTTTGTTTATGGTTTGTTTTCAACGTTGTTCTAACATTTAGTTTTAACGTTGATTTGCGTTTCCATTTTAACCAAAAATCAACCATAAATTTCAACGGTTTTTCAACGTTGTTTCAACGTTGATTGTGCTTGCTGGGTAATGTCGTGAGGATTTTATCACGGCGTTTATCCATTCGCTTTTTTTATCTGTTTTAATAATTTTTCACTTGTATTCGTTTGTAACTTTATAAACATCTTTAGCGGTCAAAAGTTGCAGAAGTTTTAAACAACTTCTTTATTGCAGTTTCTATCAGTAATAAAACATTTGATAGTTCTTCTAAAGTCTCCTCAGAAATCTTTTGTTGCTCTAATTAATTAAAAGTTTTATTTACAGGACCTTTTACTTGAAGGAATCGTTTGAATCAATGAATTTCATTGAGTTTTGAAAACTAACATCAACTGCAATGTCACGCCTTCTTGTTCATTAACACATCCTTGTAAAATGTTGTTTTTGACTGAAGAGAATTTTATCATTTTTATAATTCTTCTGAGATTTTTTATTACTTCTTGAAAATCTTCAGTGAGATCTATGATTTCAATGTCTTCCTTAAGCTCACAGATTATGTTAGCATCTTCAAAACTATTTGTATTTAACTCATCATCAATGCTTTTGACAGATTCACCTTCACTATCTTCGCTAACCTCTACATAATCTGTTACTTCTTCATTTTCTTCCCAAAACTTTGATTGTATATATAGTTTTGTTTGTTCAGCATTACATGTACTTTTTATGTGAACTAACCCCAATACATACACTTCAAATTTCTTTAAATTATTAACATAGTTGATAATTTAACTAAAATTTAACTTTAATTTAAAAATAATAACATAATTTAAATTATTAACAAAGGCATGATGTGTAACATTAAGATAACTATCTATTCATAGTGTTATCAGTCCACTCGTCTACTGTTAGTGAGAATTTAACAATTTTTTCCTTTAGATCCTTCATAATACTAACTGTTTCTTTTTTTTTATTTTATAAAATTTTAAAATGCACTTTGTTACAGTAGTAGGACTTTTCGGTATGTCAAACCCTTTACTTCTAATGTACCCATTAATGGCTTGTGATTTCACTATAGAATTCATTCTCTGCTACACATTGCGATAAACTTTCATCTAATGTTTTAGTTTTAATTTATATTTTTATGCTATTATCAGCATAAGTACTTTTAAACTTTTTCGATGTCAATGGTTCACTTTGATCAAAACTTATCTCGAATGAATTTTTAGTAGCAGCAGATAGGCTGGAGGAATTTAAGAGAATCTTATGAACTTTTAAATGATTAAGAAGTGGCGTTGTAGATGATCCTTTACATCCTAATTGTTTACTACAATGCTTACAGAAAGCATTATCCCTATTTTTTCATTTCTCTTAAAATGGTTCCAAACTTCAGATCGTTTTGACATTACAACTTTTAGAGTTAGAGAAACATGAAAATTAACTATAAATTTAAAATGAAAGTAATATATCTACAGTGAAATATTAATCTTGAATTTTGTGTAATAAGTCACTTATTCAAGTAAATACTTATATAAATATGCTTATAACTTGTTGTACGACCAATTTAAAACAAATTGGAAACTGTTATTACATAATAAAATAGAGTAAAAGCGGGTCAAACCGATCACCGAACAATAAAAATCAAGTAACTTTATTATTTTTTTAAATTTTTAAAGTATTTTTTTTAAATAAGATAAAAAATACCAACAGGCACATTATTTATTATTTATTAATTTTTTTTAGTTGTATTTGAAAGTATGAAAACTAGGAGAAAAAAAATGATCGCTTTTGGCAGAAAGTCTGTTAAAACCGATCAATATAAAATACATTTAATAAATTTAACATTTTATATATGTAAATGTATATATTTATATATATTTTTTATATAGCATACAGAAATATGCTATATATTTTTTATATAGCATACAGAAATAATAAAAGATTTACGGTTTACATTTTTTACAACAAAAAAAATCTGAACCCATTACAAAAATTTTTGGCAAACATATTTTGTTGCAGAGCCAAGTATTGCAATTTGGATTCTCGCATGACATCATGTCTGAATGTAATTCTTTTTTACACTTTCTACATTTAATAACATTTCTTCTTTTGGCTGAAGGTGTTGTAATTGGTTCTATATTTTGAGTTACTTCTTTTTCTGCAGGGTTTGGCAATGGCATTATGAGTTTACAGAGGGTTTTACGCTTTTTAGCTTGTTTTTCAGCTAATTTGAGTTGCTTAACTTCTTCTCTTTTTTTGAGATGATCTGCAACACCGTGTTCTGTAATAAATTGGCCAACAATTTTTGGAATATTAGGTTGCCTCAATTTTTTTACATGAGACTAATTTTTTTCTTGAAAAAAATCCTTTAACTCATTTTCCATTTCGATTTTCATTCTCTCATGTAGCGCTCTGTCGAACCTCGAAGCTGCTGTTGCTTATTCAGAAGATAATGCTAAAGACTATATTGTTCTTTAGGGCGTTGAAGACGTCGGTTGATTAAACGTTTCGGAGATAGTTAATGCCTGTTGATTGATTTTGTTTTTGTTAAGTGGAAATAACCCAGTATATTCAAAACCAGCAATAGCGTGCAAACGTATAAAACACTTACCGCGCTCATACACCTGTTTGAGCAACGTAAGAAAATTTTCTTTATCTAAGTTTTTGCATTTTGTGTCTTTGTAATATTTGGTAAGAACTGCCTTCCACACTTGCTAAACATGGCAATAGACACCTCTGTCCAGTGGCTGAAGAATGTGAGATGAGTAGGCTGGTAGACAAATCAAAATTATATTGCTTTCCCGACATAGAAATACAGCTGCTAAACTGACGTGAGACGTATGTCCATCAAGATGTAAAATATGAGTACCACTAATAGCTTGACATTCTGGTATATACACTTCCTTCAACCATTCAATAAATATGTCATGGTCCATCCAACCAGATTTAGAAATTGAATATTTTGTGCCAGTCGAACCACCTAAAGCCCACTCAGCTCTAAAGTTTCGTTTTGCTTTGTATACCACGAATGGTGGTGTAAAGTATACATCAGCATTACAGCAATTGTTCACTGTATCATGGATTTTTTCATTGTTACCAGTGAGTTTCAAAACACGCTTTGCACCTTTCGACATACTACAGTTGCTTTGCCTTGATCACCACAGAAACCCGTTTCATCGCAATTTCAAATGTGACAACCAGAAGTTATCCCAGGCAAATGATATTGTTTAGTGACAACTTCAAAATAATTATCAATTATTTCTTGCGTACAAGAAGCGGCTCTGGCAGATGCTAAAGTGTGAGTTTTTCTTGAGGAAATTTCTTTAGACCATCGGTTTATAAATGCATAAAACCAGTCTTTGCCAGGCCTGCCGTTTTTAAATAGGCCTGATTGATTTGTACGAAGAAGGTAACCGCTACGAAGTCCATGACATTATTTCGTGTTAAACCATAACCCCAATCACATAGGAACTTAAACGCATGCACCATAATTGACTTTGTTTGCTGTGAGAGTACGGTAGTTGATCCTGATCCCTTGAAGCTGGCATTGTTGTTGTTCTTGCAACCTATTAGAGTTGAGAGTGGAATGCCATATTTAAATGTAGCTTTTCTGATTGAAGTATTTTTTTCTTTTATATCATTTAACGCAGCTTCTATATCTTCTTCATTGTATGACTTTTTACTTGTTGTTATCTTAAAAGTGAATAATTAATAAATATTATTGAGTCATTTTTGTAAAATGACTTTATGTAGGATGAACCCGGAACTAACACATGAGAAAATCTAATAATTTAATTCACCTAGGTACCTAATTTAAAAATTCACATACTACTTAATAAAGGAATTTAAAGTAAATATGAGAATGATCGGTTTTACCAGAAAAAATTTAATATTAATTTTTCTTACTTTTTTGTCTAATTTTCTACTATAAAACGAAAAAAAGTTATGTGATCGGTATTAAAATTAAATTTTCTACAAGATAGAGGTAAAATTATTTTTAAACGAATTATGGTTCCCGAATTATTACGATAGCAAATAAAAGAAAAAAGCAAATTTTTACGACTCTCTTTTAAACTTTTATAAAAATAAAATGACTGAAAAATGACTTGGATTTTATTTTGACACATTTGAATAGAGGAGATTATTCTCTTTCTTCTCGTGTTTTTATTTTTTAAATATTCCTATCAGTTCCAGTTTTATTTAAATTTTTCGATCAGTGATCGAAAAAATAGTATGATCGGTTTGACCCGCTTTTCCTCTAGCTTAAATTAATAATAAAAAAATATAAACAATATAAATCAAATTGGAATACAATAAAAATAATATAAATTAAAAATGGAAGTAATATATCTAGTGTGAAATATTAACCTAGAATTTTGTGTAATAAGTCACTTATTCAAGTAAATACTTATATAAATATACTTATAACTTGTTGTATGACAAATATAAGACAAATTGGAAACTGTTATTACATAATAAAATAGCTTAAAATAATAATGAAAAAGTAAAATAATTTAAATTATGTATGATTTATATTATATTTATATTACTTTACAGTTAGACTTTACTAAACTACTACGAAACAATGGCTATGACAATCAATTTTAATTTTTTGTAAACATGTGTATTTATATTTTACAAAATATAACTATTAGAAATCACTAAACGTATTACTAAATTCTTACTAAGTTTTTATTGGTTATAACAAAAAATTCAACTTATTGCATTTAAATATTTTACATTAAAATTGTGCGACCCCAATATTTCGCTGAGAGACTCCATTTGGGGTTGCTACCCATAGTTTAAGAAGCTTTGTTTTCGATGATATTAGTATTTGCTTTCATTCTGCTAATTAAATGATATATTTACTCCAAGAACAATAAATGTTTAAATAAAAAGTGAAGAAGTCATGCACATTTTTATTACTTTAATTTCTGGTAAACTTATAACAAAAATCCAAATATTATAAGTAAATTTTAACGTCAAAAATTTTGTGTGTTGTAGATTATTAGATCCGCCTGAAATATTCGATCCCATTGCATGTATTAATAAATTAGACGGGTCTAATAAATACAAATAATCTACTATAGCAGTAGATTATAAGATCTGCCTGATTTATTAGATTCCAATGCGTAGGGAAGAGTGGGGTAATGGTGAACGTGGGGTAACTCCGAACTTGATCGAAATAGCATAAAAGAAAAAGCTTATATATTTTGATTTCCAGATTATTGAAACACTTATTAAGCGTTTTAATAATCTGGAAATGGCAATTTTAAAAATTGAAACTAATTTTACTTCAATTTTTTAGTCTATTGTTATAATTAACTATGTTATGACTCAGAGGAACGTTTCTGAAGAACATTGTTTTAAAACGCATCCTCGTTTTAAGTTTTACGCAAAAGGATCTTATAATTTAGGCGGATCTAATAATCTACTTCAGTACACTGGTTTTTTCTGATATTTTATTATTTCAAGTTTTTCAAAAACAGAGAAACTATTTTCTGCTTGATTTTGTAAATAGGCAGGAAATTTTTAAACATTTTTATGAGTTTAAAACACTTTTACGAGTTAGGGTACAATTATAACCAATACGATACCACTGGGGTAACGGTACTGATTAACCATTGTAAAATAGTTTTACACGTAAACTATCATCAACTCGTATACACTCGATAACTTCTGGTTCATTAAACAAAAAGCTCATTAAACAACATTTTGTCAAATAAAATATGATCATTATGTTTTAGCATTTGGTAGCCATTTGGGCATGGAATACCAGCAACACAATTTACGTCTTGTATTAAACCATTTTTTTAAATATTCGCTACTTTGATCATTTTGGTAAAGTTATGTTGGAGATTTTCTTTTCACCATTATTGTTGGTGAAGATTTTGCAATAAGACTTGGGTGTATAGTTGGTAACGGTTTTTACTTTTATTAAACGAAATCTTTTTGCCTACTTTCCATGTTTTAAATGTTTTTCTTTAAAATATTTTGCACAAATAATAGATGACTTAGCTGGTATCCAAAGATGTTTATTTACAAACTTTATCCATTTTGATCTTAAATCTTCATTCACTGGAAACGAAAAAACTGGCACCACATCATGTTTTGAAAAGTTTGAGTAACAACCAACAACCCAACATTTGTTAATCATTTTATGTCTAATACAACTTTTTCTTTTTCTTCTTTTTTACTTTGAATTTATATAGATCATGACAATTTTCTTCGAAGCCGCTCAACTGACCTTCTATTTTTTTGGCAAAAATACAGAATATTAGGCTGTATACAAATAGTAGGCCATGGCCATTTTTTTAATGAACTTTGTTTATTTTCAGTACATTTTCTATTAATTTTGATTAGTTTTGAAATATATATTAATTTTTTATGTAAATACCTTCTTCTTCGACACCCATCATAATCAATTAAAGATTTTACAGCATACAAACTCAAGTAATGCTTTCAAAAGTTGATTTTGGCCGTAAGCGTCAACAACAAAGCATACGCAAAGATTGAGTTCCAACTACTGTTATGACTGGAAGGGCGGTGGGTGTTGTGGGCACCACTTAAAATGTTGTTATTTAAACTTTCATGATGTATTGTATACTTTTACAAGATTCTTATTAAAATTATTAACTCATAACGTTTAATCGTAAATTTTTTCGATTTTTGATCGACTTTTACATAAAAATACCCCACTCTGTAGCGTAGCGCTTTTTATTGTAAGTTTTGAGCTTGAAAGGGATCTCACTTCTGCTACAGCATGGGGCTCACAGTGGCTGGTGAACTTTAATTCAGATAAAACTCAATTTTTTTCAGCCAATCGTTATCGCAATAAGTTAGATCTTCCTATATTTATGAACGGTAATGTACTCGATGAGTCACCTACTCGTCATCTTCTAGGATTAACTCTTACTCCCAATCTTTCTTGGAAACCATATATCAAATCAGTTGCAAAATTAGCATCTGCTAAGGTTGCATCTCTTTATCGAGCTCGTCACTTTCTTACTTCGGATTCTATTCTTTATCTATATAAATCTCAAATCCGGCCTTGTATGGATTACTGTTGCCATATCTGGGGCGGATCTTCTAATGATGCCCTTTCTCTTTTAGACAAGGTGCAAAAACGCATTGTAAACATAGTTGGACCTGCTCTTGCAGCCAACCTCCAACCATTATCACATCGTCGTAATGTTGCTTCTCTTTCTCTTTTCTACAAATACTATAATGGGCACTGCTCTAAAGAGCTAGCGTCTCTTGTGCCATCTACTAAAATTCATTTTCGTGTTACTCGTCATTCAATTAAGTGCCATCCTTTTTCTGTGACTGTTCCTAAGTGCTCCAAAAACGCTTAATCGTCTAGTTTTTTTTCCTCGAACATCAGTTCTTTGGAATTCGCTTCCTTCATCTTACTTTCCTGATTCATATAGTTTGCAATCTTTTAAGTCGACCGTCAATCGTTATCTTGCTCTACAATCTTCATCTTTTCTCTTTCAGTAACTTCCAACTTTAATTAGTGGCTGCTTGCAGCCTTGTTGGAAGCGAAGATTTTTAAAAAAAAAAAAAAAAAAACTATACTTTAAATTGATAACGTGAAATTATTACATTTAACTGTAAACTTAATGAGAGAATTTAAAATTTCAAAATTAATCAACTATTATGACAAAATGAATCTTTTGACAAAATGATGTCAATGGTGAAATAAAAAAAGACGAGAGTAGGATGACATATTTTTAGTTCACTTATGATTTAAAGGCACTAAGTTCTCTGCTTTTAAATTAATGGTGAACATAAGAATAGTAAATGTTGTATTTAAATAAATTTAATTTACTTTGAAACTTTATTTTATTTTCTTATAAAAAATTTCTTTAATAAAAATTTATTAGTAAAAAATACATATATTTCAAAGTTAATATAAAAATATAAATTAGAAAAAAATTTATTCCGAAACATAAAAAAAGCTTCATAATTTAAAAAACGCTCAATACCGTAATATTAAAATATTATCGTAAAACAATTAACACAGAACAACATAAAAGTATATATTAAAAAATAAAACATTTTCTCTCTAAAAAAAAGTAATAAAAAATTTAATAACTCTTTATAAAATAATGTATTAATTTAAAAATAAAGATCTCTTTTATATAACTAAAAACGTTAATAAAATTTCCTTTTCCATTTGAGTTCATTTAAAATTTGAATAGGAAGAAAAAGTCTCCAAATAATGTTTCACCAACTTATAAACAAATTCATATTGAAGCTGAAAACAAAATTTAATTAATACCTCATAAATTTTTTTACTGAAATACGAAATAAATGTTAGGCAATAAAAATAGAAGAGAATTCTCTAAAACATTCATCAAAGACTTACCAAAGTTTGAACAAACTGAGGCTGCGATAATTGAGCTCTTCGCACAACTTGAAATACATCAACCAGCTCTTCTATTTGAGATTGTTCTATTGCATTGATACACGAAATAAAAGTACCGGAACGATTTACACCGTTGCTATAGAAATTAAAATAGCCAAAAACAACTTAGTTATATTAAACTATTTATTTTAAATATATAATACAAAATGTTAAAAATATAACAAAAATATTTGAAAAAAACATCACACAATAAGATTACTTGCAAACGACAGCAATGGTATCATTTCCTAGACATAGCTGTGATTTTGTCACTTCACCAATCAACTGTAAAATCAAATCAAAACTTGGTAAACAGTTCTCCGACCAAAAGCTAAACTCTAGCATGCACATGATGGTTTCCGTCTAAAATATCAGTTCGTGTCTTGTACAAAAAAAAAAAATTATTAGAGGAAGATTGAAAGATTTATATAAAGATGGCATTAATTAAACACTTATATGGAAATTAAAATAATAAGGTAAGTTAATTAGGTTACTCATCAGTACCCAATATAAAAATTGTAAAAAATGTCAGCAGTGACGTTTAAGATAAAAGACAAAGAATTTTCAATTATATATGAAAAAAAGTTTAACATTTATTTTGTTTAAAATTGAACTCATTCAAAATCGTACTTTTACTCAAACAAACTTACCATGAGTGCCTGACTTTTTTTGAATTGTAAAACTTAAAAACAAAGTTGTTAGTTTATTTGGGGGATTGTTATATTAAAAGTGAGATCAGTATTAAAGGAGGAACAATATGGAAAAAGAGAAAGTGGATCTTATAAGTACGTACAAGTAAAAAAACAGTTTTTCCAAAGCAAGTTCTCCCACCATAAAACCATGTTATGCTAACAAATTGCTGATAAAAATGCTGAAACTTATATACTGCAAAATAACTGCTGATTACAGGAGGAAGTGAACCAGATGCAGCAATTAACATTAAACACTAGAAATGAAAAAATCTAACAACTAAAAAATCCATCAGAGCACTTATTTATAACTTGTTTGTGTCACAAGTTTTTACGCAGTGTGTCCACTTGTGAGAACACACTGGTTATCAATTTAGTCACATTCCACATTGTACAATTGTAAGCAAATGATGTTTAATGATGGTGTTATTTCATTTTCAACAAAAAATCTGACACTTGATTTTGTTGGGAAAACCAAGGAAATTTCATGCAAATACACTTGACAACTGAATCAGCATGCAAATGAAGTAATTGCTATTGATCAACTTCCTGGTGGTAGAGCTTACAACTGTCAGAATTACATTACAAAGTCTGTTAATAATCTTGCCAAGTCATTTAGTGACTTCTACCAAGTACAATAAAATGTACAAAGCACTTTTATTGGCAGAGAGTGACCGAGTGGCAACAAACTGCGCAACATTAAATTAAATTTTCACCTTCAATTGTTGGATACATTGATCTGTTCTTACAAGTTTTCACAGAGCACTTAAGACATTAAAAGAGAAACTTTTTAGAAGAGATTACATTGCAGTAAACATTGTTTACAGCTGAAAAAAATTCACTAAATAGAATAATAATATTACGAGTTTTAAATCCTAATAATACAGATTTTATAAATAACATAAAAATTCTTTTATTTCACACGCTTCTTGTGCCTTCAAAATAACCTTATGTAATTTAAATATGATTTAAAGGGTTCTGATGTTATAAAAATGTTAAAGTTCTTCATTTATCATTTGTATACATTGGATCTTATTTCAATTATTCTGTACATCCAACAACAAGGGTTAACTAGGTTCAAGCGTGGTTTAATCCAACTTTGCTCAGAAGTTTATTTACTATTTCACTTGAGAATACTACTTGCCTCATGACCATGGCTCATTAATGTTGATGATATTGATCATTAAAGTTGTCATTGAGTCATTAATGTTGATGATGAGGATAAAGCATTTTTCTACTCAAAAAAGTAGTCTTTTGCATGCACATTTATCTTTTGCATAAAGTTGTTAGTGTTAAGCAACTTTATTAAATCAGCATGTCTTGGACAATCATTAGATCATGATCTGATCTATATATATTTTTTTTTTCTGTTTAATTATGTTAAAACATCTTTAGTTCAGTTTTATCATAAATTAAGCTTAGATGGAGGTCTACTAACACGGTATAAGCAGTTTGTAATATCAGGTAGGTTTTAAGTAGTATTGCCACTAGAGCTTTAAGTTATGGGTGGTGCAAATTGGTATTTGTAGTTGTTTTATTAGGAGAAGGTAAATCATTAGCAGCAGATGGGAAACAGCAACCAATTGTTGATTTTAGGTTATTTTCATCAGATTCTATGTTATTACTGGTATTTATAGCTGTTGTCCTCTTTGGGTAGGAAAGATATTTTAAAGCTTTCAGGTGCTTGAACTTTTTAAATGTGGGAAGTTGCACATGATGCTAAGTTATGTATTGATACAGTGTCAATTCTGCTATTCATACATATTTTATATGTGCATAGTGGGATGATATAGTTTCAAGCTAGCTGATTCTACCAGTGGATCTCCTTTTAATCTTATATGATTTTTGTGCAAGATAGTATAACCAGAGTCTAATAAATTAACACCAGTTATAGTTGTGGGTTTGAAAGCCATTAGTTTGTTATACAAATTTGTAGCTGTGAATAGTAGTGATCTAAGAGAGGATAGAGCTGCAAGATGTACCAATTTCCAATCAGTTTTTAATAGCTCAAAATTTATACAAAACAAAATTTAAATTAAGTCTCTTCCATGGTCTAGTAGAGGATATAAGTTGACCTGGTGGGTTTTGGAAAAACTTTTAGTCTGAACTCCCAGCATACCTGACATGTTTCTAATTTCACTAAGGTAGGGTACGTTTTGTGTTTTACAGTAGTGGTTTAGTTGTGTAACTCCTGGAATAGTTTGATATTATAGTTGTTGAAGAGCACAAAAATTGATATTTGTGGCGAGACATTAAAAAAGTACATCTGCAGCAAAATTTTTCAGTTCTGATTAAAATATTAAACTGATATTCAGATAGTTCTAAACACTATCTTTCAGTCTGTTAAAATATCAAATTTTGAGGCGGAAAACATGTTTCTATTGGAAAAAAGTATTCAATAATAATGCATTATTTTAACCAGATGTAGCTACATATTAAATTTTATTCAGATATAATTACATCTGGAGTAAATTTTTCCAGATATTATTGGACTTTTTGGAGAAATATTACCAGATGTAGTTACATTTTCCCAAAGATGTTGTTAGGGGTCATTGAATTTCCAGATGATATTAGACAGATTTTATTGGAGTAAAAAAAAAATACAAATGATATTGGACAAAAGTGTACAGATGTTGTTGGACAGATGTAGTAGTCTTTTACCAAATTATTTAGTTATTACTTGGTATAATTAAGATCCATTTACCATAATAAAAAAAGCTTTTAAAGTTGTTTAATGTTGATTGGAGTAGAATATTTTTGTAGAGCCTGAAATATTTCAGGATCTGGTTTTAACAATCTATTTTCTATTAAGTGTCTGAGGAAACAAAGCAAGGTTTAAGAAAACTTTTTTTCATTCCAAAGTTATTTGCTGTTACTTTAAATGCTGTGAGGTTTTCTGTCATTTTCTTCTTGATTGGACCTAAATATAATAATATCATCTAGATTGGGATAGGTTTTTTGCTTGTATTATAAGACAGGTCATCCATGATGTTTTAAAAATGGCTAATGCATTTGTGCACTCAAATTGGAGTTTTTTAAACTCATACAATTTTCTATTTGCCTGAGGTACCATTATATTGGCCACAATTTTTACCTGGTAAATTATCTGCAAGACAGATTGATCAGACATAAACCTTAGGGAAATAAATGATAGTTCAGAGCCTTTGTCAATGAGGGCTGATACTGATAATCCATTAATTGTTGGACTTTTAAAGCTTAATTTTTAATTTATAGACTAAATTTGTAGCTGTTAGTTGAATGCTATCTTGATCTGTTACTCTCATAATGTTTTGATGCACTCTTTATGTGTGTTTTATTTGAGTGCTTTGGTTTTATGCTGTTTTTTTGGTTTAATTTCTTACTTAAGCAGATGGCTGCCTAGTGTTTATTTTTTCCACATTGCAAGCTCCATAGTTGTTGCTGTGAGTAAAAGTTTTTCAAGTGAGTCACTGTATAATTATATTAGGCATTGACAAATCTTGTTACAAAGTTTGTTTTTTGTGATGGGAGTAGGAATCAATACAAATTAGGATATATCAAAGTTATTTCTGCAATCCAAATCATTTAATTGTATGACAAAGTAATTGAAAACGTTTTTTTATAGTATTTTTATCATAAATTATAACTATTGTAAAAAATAGGTATAGTTCCAGACTAAAAATTTTATTAAGCTGACTAATTACTTTCTAGAAAGCTTAGTATATAGTAAGACTAAGAAAAAAATATATATATTTTCAGTATATACACTTATATACACAATATTAACTATATGCATAAGAATTTGTAAAATTCTAATTTTTTCATTTTTAACTTTTTATTTATAATTAAAAATTTCAACTACCAACATTAATTTCTTAATTATAGTTGTTAAAGCACTTTGTTGAATGGAAAATTCTTAAACAAAATATTTAACAATAAAGTTAAAATGTTAGACAAAAAAATCTTTTTTTATGCAAAACTAGTAATAAAATAAAACTTTATAAAATTTCTTAAGAAAACTTCATGAAATTCTGGCTATGAAACTAGTTTCATAGCCACATTTTTATGAAGTTTTTTTAAGAAATTCTTGTAATAAAATTTTGTTTCTGGATTTCTGGAACTGTACATTTTTTAACTTTTTGTTTTTTATAAAATTTTAATCATAGTTATACTAATTTAACTTTATGTAACCTATTAACCTATTAACCTGTTAACCTTTTTGTATTCATAAAAAAAAAACTATTATTTTGAAAGAAATGAAACTCATCTAAAAATTACATCATTTGTTCAAATTAAAGTTTAATTTAAATGAGTATTGGATAAAGAAGAACATAAAATTTGCAAACTTATTTTCATTTTTACATCTAAAAACAACTTTTTATTGTTAACTATATAATTAAAAATATATAAAGTAATCTATAAATATAAAACTATACCTCAGTAGAAACACTCAAGTTTCTTTTTATTATAGATTCTAACTTCTCTTCAGCAGTCAATCTTACAGTGATGCCATTAAGTTTTAAATCACAATCCGATGGATAAAATTTATAATAAGATTTTTCTTTTTGTTCATTGTGAGAGGTAAGGTATACTATAGTTGATACATTAAGTTTCTTTAAAACATCCCAAAACTCTGTAATAGTAGTTTGAAGTGGACACTGAGTTGCAATAAATGCTTTCTTTCTTTTATAACCATCAACAAAAACAGCATTGAGGTATGGTTCACTAGAAACCAATGCATTCTCTCCTATAAAAAAATATTGTGTTATAACTTCAAGATAGAGTAAAACAGTTCTTATCATAGAAAAAAAGTAATGTTCAATGAAACAGGTAGTGGCCAGTTTTTAATAACAACTTTAAATACATGTAATTCAAATTTACTTTAAACAATTGTATCCTAATGAATTACAGAAACATATATAAGCCATCTACATGGCCTACTCAAAGTTAACAGTCTTAAAATCTGCATTTTTGTAAACAAAATTGATTATGTTCAAGTTTCTTTTAAAAATTGTCTTTGTTTATTGTGCATCTATTTAAAAAATCTATATCAAATCCAATAAGTAAAGTTCAAACAACGTGTTGAATCTTACTTATTGGATTATCAGTTTTTAAAATTAACTGTCATCCAAAAAACTTTCATAAGTAATTATCTTTGTTTTGTTTTTTACTTGTGAGATTTATTTATCACAGATTTATCACCCAACTTTAAATGCTCAGAAAAACTAAACTTTTTAATTTATGAAAACTTTGAACGGAGCAGTTGAGCTGATTTAATCTATAACAAATCTGATTTAATAATAACAAATTAGTGCTCTTTTAATAAAAAAAAAATGATAAATATTATTCCAAAAGCACATAAAATGAATAACTTTATTTAGTATACATGGTAGTTTAACTATTGGACCATCACAGAAAACTCAGTAATATATATCGATCATTTTGAAAATAATTGATAAGATAATCTTATTTAAATCAACAAGACTCAGCTTCAAGTAAGCCCATAACAAATAATAAATAAAACCATAATTTGCAAGATAAAAAAATGATTTAAGAAGACATGATATAATTAAAATCATTATAGATCTTAATGAAAGACTGGATTTTTATTTAAAAGAATTTATATGTGCGTATCTAAATATATTTTGATGAAGAATAACTTACTCCTAACATTCAGAGTATGAAGGCTTTTATCCTAAAAATTCTAGTACTGTTACCTGAATGGTTTCAAAAAAATAGTGTTTGCAAAATGTCAGATACTAGTATGTTAATTTTGCATGAAGTTGCAGAGAAGGTATCAAAAAGTATATTATCAGAATTGAATAAACGGTTTCTTTATAAAACACAAGTCCAATCTACACCAATGAAATAATTAGATTTTTTCTGATGCAAAGATACACACAAAATCAGCCATATACTTTGATATAATTGTAGAAGAGTTTCCACTTTTTTCATTATCTTAAAATCATTTTCAAAAAGTAGTATTTATCTAATATCAGAACTACATTTGGAAAATATAATAATGCTGTCTGAGCGGTTTTAGTTGATGAAATTAATTTACAAAAACGTGAGTAAAATTACTTACAAATTAACAATTTATTGAATTCAAAACAGTTTGTATTTTCACATTTTGATATCATCGAGTTTGAAGATATTATTGAAGATATGTTGAAGTTGGTGAAATTTCGTGGAGTCTATTGCACTATGTCTATGAATAAGATGAATTGTTACCTGCTAAACTAAAAAAACTTTCAAAATAAACACCTTAACTTTATATCCAAGCAACAGCATTTGCATTAATTAAAATACTAAAAGTGTTTTAATTAATGCAAAATTGCACTACAAGTCTGATAGAAAGTTTGCTTTCAGAAAAATAAGGATGTTTTAACTAGATTTAAAGCTAATCTGAAGCTGATTGGAAACATATTTCAGTAAATATTGTTAATTGGGTGGTGACACATTTTTAGTCAGTTTACATAAAGTTCAAAGCTCTAAAAAGATATTATGCATGAAATCCTAAACTAAAGCCAAAATTAATAGTTGGATAATCTAAAACCTGATATAAATATTGAAAAAATAACCTTTATATGAAATTGTAAAAACTTAGCAATAACAATTAAAAAGTTGCCATCAATATGATTACATCACAAAAAAGATTGTAGATTATTCTAACTTTGCTGATATCATTAAATTTTAATCAAGTCTTAACAGAGTATTTTGAAATTTTGTCACATGTTGGTTTAACAAAACCTTCTTAAGCATTAGCTAATTATGTTTGTAAAGAGTTTATAATTTTAAACACTGTAAAGCAATTATTATTAAGGTATTCCTCTAATAGAAAAAGTGCATCCTTGTTGATAACTAAAATATTTTAAGCAACTGAAAAAAGTTTTATGTGTTAGGCCCGCAGAATCAAAAATTATATGGGAGGGAAGGGGGGCAGTGCTGGAATTAGGGGCCTTGAAAGGATCTTTTTTTTTTTAAAAAAAAAAAGTCAACACAACATAGTTTATATATTGTTTTTAGTAGAGATTTTGTGACATAAATGCGTTGTTTTTTTTATTCGTAAATTTATGTAGCAGTACATTTTTAAAAAGAAATTTGGATCATAGTTTTACCAACACATTCCTGTTAAAACATGTTTGTTGTTTGTATCAATAATTCTTAATTATTGATACAAACTTTGCAGAGCAAAGAATAATAATGGCTAAAATTGTAAAAATAAAATGGCACAACATTCATTTTACATAGTGTGGCTTTTTTAAATTTCAAAACGCTACAAAAAAAACTTAAATATTGGAATGGCTATTTATTTTTCAGGCAAAAATTCAAAATATTAGATTATGTACTTTAAGTAGGCGATGGTATATATAGCCATAAATAAGGTTTGTTTAAACCTAGAAAACAATTATTCATATTAAATAAAAAATAAAAAATGAAGTTCTAATGCCATAACTTACGTGGTAAAATGTGAGGGTATCTATTTTTTTGCAAATTTTTATTCAGCTTTGCTGTTTTAAAACAACAATTTTCTTGAACTGGAGAAATACTTTTAAGAATTTTTAACTCTTCCTCAATAAGTGTTTTTCCTGTGGAAGAATCTTTTTTGAGTAGTTTGTTAAGAGTAGTTGGGAAACTTGAAATTGAAATACCAGTTCGACCACATGTTACTGCTTCATAAATTGCATCATAAACAAATATGTATTGCTCTTTTGATTGGATCATTTGCATTCTGTCTTGGCAAATAGCTTCAAAGTAATTGAAAATATCAACTTTTTGTTCTGTGTCGATTAACCGCAACATTTCATTGACTATAATAAAAGTACCTGTGCGACCAACTCCAGCACTGCAGTGCACAACAGTTAGAGATCTATCAGAATACGGCACTAAGCATCGGAATCGATGGCAAAAGTTTAGTAACATTGTTGGGTATTCAGGGCAACCATAATCAGGCCATGATGTAAACTGCATATGAATAAAATGATGATTGATTTCCTTGAAATTTAAAGAAATATAACGAATAATATAATCAGCAAAGTTTTCTGTTTTTGTAACACAAACATTAATACCACCATATTCTTCATTTCTTTCTGGCCAATATTGAGCAGATTTTATTTTATCTTTTTCAATTAGATTAGTAAGCATTACAATAGCTTTAGGTTTTTCATGAAAAATCATTCGCCAGAAATCAACAATAGTCTCATTAATAGGAGCCTGGGTTGCAATGTAAGTTACTTTTTGAGAGTAGGAGTGTATGTAATTTGCATTAATATAAGCGTTTTTATAATTAGTGAAATCCGGAACTAGTTTGACCAGTGAGTGATCATATGGTAGAACATTTGCATACCTATTTTTCTGAGGGAACTTTGTAGCCTCATTGTAGGTATATATTTTGTTTTCAGGAACACTCTCAAACTGTGTAATAAGTTCTATGCTATCTTTTTTTTTGACATCCAAGTAAAAATTAATAAACTCTTTCACTGTTACTGGTGGCCATTTCTGAATAGTATTTAAGTTGCCATAACATTCTGTCTGTTTTAGGGTAAAGTCTAATAAATAAATATATAAAGATAAGTTAACCTCAAACATAAGTAACAGATACAAACCATAATTTGCACCTTACTATAAACCTTACCTTGAAATGGTTTTTGGATACTTATATCATCTATTTCTTGAAAAAACACCAATTTATCATCATTAACATTTTTTCTTCTTCTAAAACTAATAGTAGTAAAAAAAAAAAAAAAAAAATTAAATTCTTTTATAAATTAAAATATAAAAATAAATTCAACTCTAAATTTAATCATGTGTCAAAAGTTTATAACTACTATTATATTTTTTATAATAGCTTGCATTTTGAGTATAAAAATTTAATTGTATTTAAAATAAATATAATTAAAATGTGATGTTTATATAATATAATATATAATATAGTTATAATATCTAGATATATTAATATGTAATGTTTCAAAACCAGAATGAAATATAAGTTTGAAAGTTTTATTTATCAAAATAATTTTTTTCTACAGAATATATGTAAACAATGAGCACTTACGATAACCAAAGCAACATTTAACAATTAACCAATTATGATATACCAAAGTAGCAATGTATGTATATAAGTTGTTACCTGATACACAACTACAGATGGATGACTTGGAAATAGAAGGATTTTCAATCTAATATTTAACTAGATTCTAATATATTTAGATTATTATTAAGCGCAGATATAGCAAGAGGAGCTGTTAACTGAGCTTTTTTCATGGTTAGTTAATTTAAATTGTTTTCTAAGCATCCAGATCCTGAATGTGGACAATGTTTTTAACATCAACCTGCAATATTGCATGGCCCAAAGAAGCATAAATGAAACTCTTCAAGCATGTGTGTCTTCAAGAAAAATAATAAGCTAAAATCACATGCAATCACTAGAGCCTTTCTCTCTTTGAATATGCTAAATGCTTTTCCAGAGTCTCAGTCTTTCAGTCAATCCACTTTTCATGAAATTTTTTCAATTTTAATATAGCACAAGTTCTGTTTGCATAGGAATGCGAGCTTAATACATATACATATGTATATGTATATGTATATGTATATGTATATATATTTATATATATATATATATATATATATATATATATATATATATATATATATATACATATATGTATATACATTTATATATATGTATATATATATAAGTATATATATATATACATATATATATGCACATTGTATATACATACATACATACATATATATATATATATATATATATATATATATATATATATATATATATATATATATATATATATATATATATATATATATATATATATATATGTATGTATATATATATATATATATTTATATATATATGCATATATATAAATATTTATATATATGTATATATATAAATATATACACACATCAATATAATATTAAACTAACATAGTGATAAATGCCCAGTATATACTAAATGTGCAATCAGTAAATAATTATTAATATATCTCCAATTAATAAAAAAAAGTAAAATACTTAATCAAGAATGCTATCAGAAGCACTACAAAAATTGGTATGGCAGCCAATGCAAAAAGATATGAGTAATTTGAAGCTTTTTTTTTTCCAACTAGAGGTGATGAATTAATGGTAGAAGCTATAAATAAAAAAATATGGTTATAAATGTTAAAACTTTCTCAAAACAATTGGATGTTTTGTTTACAATTAAATTTTTTCCTTTGAATTTAATATGTAGTTTGTATTCAAATTGCTTTTATAAAAATTATTTTTATAAATTTAATATAAATGTTTAAGAATAATATTTACATTTTGTAAAAAATTAAACAAGCTTATTTTATATTAAACCAATACCAATATGAAATAATGACCGGCAAGAAATAAATAGTGATGTCATTGTCAGAATTTGCAAGAAAAATCATAAAAAAACTTATTTTGCCATGACCTGGCTTCATTGCTTGTCCTCAAATTGGAAAAATTAGAAATAATAGGTTGATAGAAGAAGTTTAATATTAAAACAATTGAATAATTAAATATTCTATATAAACACATTTCTGTTTAATTTATAAATATATAATATATAAATTCTGTTTAATTTATAAATATATAATTTATAAATATATTAATAGCTTAAAAACTAAGAGAGTAATAGCAATTTATAATTTTATATAATTTTATTATTAAACTTTATTATTAAATTTTATATAATTTCATTATTAAATTTATGCCATTATTATTTCACAGAAGTGATGGATAGCCCTATAATTACAGAAAAACAGCAAAAAGATTAAAATTTGTTTAGAGAATTGTATCAGAAACACTTTCAAAATGACAGCAGACATCTAACATCATAATAGATCTGGAATTTTGAAAAATAAAAATGGAGCACAAAAATAGTCTTACATTTTGTTAAATAAGGGCCAATACAAGATAAAATTGTGAACTTACCAAAACATTAAACAAAAACCATAAAAAACAACTTTAAATACATTTAGAAACATTTTACTTTGAAAAAACAATGGTGTTTATGCAGTTGGATGGACAAATAATCAATCAAGGTCCAAATAAGATCCTAAAGCAAGAAGTAGATACCATTCAGAGAAGAGTTCCAACCAAAATTTGCAACAAACAATTCAATGCAAAAAAGATATACAATATTTTAAATACTATTTTATATGTTTATTTTTATTGCGCTGATTGTCGCAGTTTTTTTATTGATAATTTTTGTTATAATGTTCAATAATATTTATAAAAACAACTATGTTTTACCATGTCATCCAAGACGCATGAATCATTTGATAAAAAATTTTTCTTGCAAGTAAAGTTGCTCAATATCTTTTATAGTTATTCTGACAATGTCTAGTGGTAGCAAATTTAAATGTAAGTTTTCCATTCTGATGCCGTTTTAAATTTTTAGCTTGAAAATCTTTGAGACAAACAAGAAAATTTTTTATTACTTTGA
The DNA here is from genome assembly GCF_038396675.1 of Hydra vulgaris. Classification (NCBI taxonomy): domain Eukaryota; kingdom Metazoa; phylum Cnidaria; class Hydrozoa; order Anthoathecata; family Hydridae; genus Hydra; species Hydra vulgaris. The sequence continues at coordinate 69,635,640 of NC_088931.1, forward strand.
ACTGATTTAAACAAGCATTTTAGTATTCACAGAGTAAGATAAATAAGTTTAAAAACAAGGTATGCTATTTGTGGAAGTGTAAAAGAGGATCAAAGTGGCCATCAATTTTATAAAACACAAGAGTTTCTTAAAAATGAAGACGATTTATTTTATAAATTATATATATATATTTTTTTTAGTTACACCTTTCATTTTTTGATGAAATAGCATTCTTGTTCAGAACTACTCTAATGAATTTGTTTTGGTATGGTAACATCCATCAAAGAAATTTGAATGAACCTACCTAACTTTGATCTGAAATATGTTGCAACTTACTGTAAACTTTAATTATGATAAATATATACAAATTCAAAAATTTCAGCATTAGATTAACAGCAGAAAGTAAAGTTCAAAAAATCTGTCAAAATCTCAACAATGAAAAAGCTGATATTTTATTAACATTTTAATGTGTATAAGTGTAATGTATAAGAAATTAACAGAAAGCATCAGAAGTATAGATTTAGCAAACCTCAAACAACAAACTTATTTAATTTCACAATCTTTTAGCAATAGTATTTTATTGACAATCTTTTCTTTTTGCTTGTCTTTAAGGTTTTTATCATACAGAAAAGTCCGACTTCTAAGTGAGGTATCACATATGATCAGTAAATATTTTTAAAACACCTTTAGCAATATTTAAATCTATAGCTTTATGTTCTAATATGAATTGATAAGAATCAAATCATGGGTAGGAGCCACTATAAACACATTTGGTAACAAACTTGGTAACAAACTAAACAATTATTTGTAACTTAGCTATTGTGCAGCAAAAAATGTGTCTTTCGGGAGCTTGCTGAATTTCCTGTTCAGCAGTGCAAGTTTTACAGAGCACAACAAACTTGACATCCAAACTGAAATGTACAAATCTGGTCAAGTAAACTCAGAGAACACAACTTTTTTAGGGGTAGTCAATCCTTTCCTAAGTATGTTGGAAGAAAATTAATAAAATCTAACTGTATAAAATCTCGTACTAACTCACTTAACATTAAAAAACAAGGAATAAAATAATATTTAACAATATTTAATAATTCACTAAAAAAAATCAGTGGATAGCGGAAAGAGGTTGCAATTAACTTTATCAGCGGATAGTGGAAAGTGGTTTGAATTAATTTTATACCTAAGCTTTTGCAAGTCAGTATTGAGCTTTATTGAGTCAATATGCTGTTAATTAAATGTATTTATATATATATATGTTCTATTAAAATAAAAATGTAAAAAAAAAAGTTAGAATTTTTTTCAGTAATTTTGTATTAATTTTATATTTTATATATGTAGATGTTCGGAACATCTACAAATAATTATTATTATCATATTTAGCCATATATGTTCTATGGATATAAATATAAATACAAATTCAATAATGAACAAATTTATATTTATAGTATACATTATTAATCTGGTTAATCATTGTAAAGTAATATTGTAAATATACATTGCTCTGTCTGCTGAAAATTTATAAGAAACAATAATTTGAAAATTACCATTAAACTCAGGAAACCATGAACTAGTAAGTATTCGGCCCTAAAATATAGTTAATAAAAAATACAGCATTTATGAACAAATGAAAGGAAAAAAAAATTACGCACTTACAAACACACACACTGACATTACCCCTGAAATTTTTGGTCAATACTCTCACAATTAATAATATAATATGTTTCAAACATATCAATTTATTAAATGATGAATATAATCCGAATAAAGAAAAAAAATTATAATAATAAAAAAAAGTAAAATTTATTTTGCTGTGATAAATGTTCTTCTACCTGGATGGTCTTTATCTATACATAGATAAAGACCATCCAGGTAACATAAGAAAAATTTAAAATTTTAAAAAGAGACAAATAAATAGACTTTTTATAAAAATCAGTAAACAAAACTATTTTTAATTTTTATTGCTACATCCACTAAGTGTATGGGTTGGAGCAGCAATTGTTTCTTCGATTAATCTATGTCTTTTCTTCTTTTTCTAAAAAGTTAAAGCCAGCTTTTCCTAATTTTTTTTTTCTGATAGTACTAACTTGTTTTTATGAAAAATATTATTTTCACTTATTATTAGCTGAAACCTTTGGTAAACTTTATCAAGTATTCCAACAGTAAAATCAATTTTCTAAAAAAATGTTTTGCTTATTTCACTACATTATAAAAAACAAATTAATTTGATATTATTAATTTGTTGAACTAACATTCCGATATAATTGTTTATAATGTGATATAATTGTGATATAATTGTGATATAATTGTGATATAATTGTGATATAATTGTGATATAAATGTGATAATTGTGATATAATTGAACTAACATTCCGATATAATTGTTTATATTAAAACCATTTTTAGTCTTATTAATATTGCTACATTTTCTTACCCATAAAAGATGATCTCATCATGGTCACAACTATAACCCTCTACTTGACCAGGCTTTTATATATCCAAAAATAAATTTTCATTAGTCAAATTAAAAGCCAGAATATAAATCTTTAATATAATAATATAAAAATAAAGATTCAATTAGTAACACATACCTTTGTTTGAATACTTAATTTTTTTAAATGCAATAAGTTTATGACTTTTCAAAGTATACGCAAAATATACCAAACCTTTTATTTTATTTTATTTTTAAGCCCACAAGTTTCAAAAGTATTCATCCATATAAAAGAACAGTTGTGACAATTTCAACAACTAAACCATTGGAATTAGAGATTGAATTCGAATCAGAAATTAAATAACTTTCTAATAATTCTGACCATAAAACAGCAAGAAAAGGAAAAAAGTAGAGAAAAGCCAAAAATCCTTGCAATCTTTAAACTTATTACCAGAAAAAAACTAAATGTTTTTCGCAACTATATCTTGGTATAACTTTGAACATTAAGTTGTTTTTTTATCAAAGAGCCTCATAACTTAAAACCTGTATCTATGAACTCAATAGATTATGCATGCAATTATGTATCTGTAAATAAAAAATTTATTTATATGAAAAAAATACTTTTAATTTTAAAAAATTGAGTATTAAAACATTTTGGAAAAACTGGTTATAAAAGATCTGATAATTGTTTTGTTGACAGAATTTGCAATTGCTTTATAAATTTATGATAACAACTCTACTCTAAATGTTGCTTTTCAGTAAGAAAAGTTAGACGTTTCAGTAAAAAAAGTTAGATTTTTCAGTAAGAAAAGTTAGATTTTTCAGTAAGAAAAGTTAGATTTATAAGAAATATATAATCAATAATCCAACAATGTATGTTGGATTACTGATTATATATTTGTTATAAATTTTTTTGATTAATACAATAATGCCATCAAGTTTCAAATCCTAAAAAGTCTCCAAATATTACCTTAGTGTCTAAGGGCAGGTCGGCGCCTTTAGAAGAACAATTCTTCTTGAATTTGGAGTTTTTGTTTTTCTTTATTTGTCTCTATTATAACCTTATTATCACTTGCACACTAATATGATAAAAAACAGGTCAAAATATTTTTGATTTATTTCACCACATTCCAACAACTCAATTTATACAACATTTTAATTTTTGGATTCTATTGTAAAGTGATTAAATTGCTTACTTGATTGAAAAAAAAAAGTGCCTTATTCCACAGTAAAGTTTTATCAAAGAAGCATGAACTATTTTTCAAGACAGCATTTTCAGAATCAACAAAACTTATTTGCAACATAGAAGTTCCAAAAATAAAAATTTTATTTAACCAATCTTAAGTAAGTTGAAATTTTTTTAAAGGTTCTCATTCTTTTAGTTTTTTGTTGTCATTTTTTTTTCAATTTTTTATAATATTTGTTTAATGATTTATGCAAAAATATATTTAACCTTAACATTTTTCTTTGCATGTTTATTTAAAAATACTTTTGTGTTATAGTATGTAATCATTTTTAAATCAACTAGAATTTTTGAACAACCTTGTTTTTCAAGGTTCCTGTTTCAATGATAAAAGATACATATATATACATATCATATATATATATATATATATAAAACTTTATATAACTATTTATATAAAGTTTTTTTTAAAAGATATTTTGATTTTGTTTAACTTATAATTATGTTATAATGATTTTATTATATTCTTTAAAATTTTTAATGAAAATAATGTAACTTAAATTTTAATAAATATTATAATATCATATATATTACTACATCTTTTCAAGATGTAATTGAGAGCTTGAAAGTTGTAATTAAGAAAAGTAAGATGTAATTGAGAAATACAACATGTAATTTAGAAGCCGCAATATGTAATTAAGAAACACAACATGTAATTAAGAAATTTTAAAATGTTGAGAAATTGAGAAACCGAACATGTAAATAAGAAATCGCAATATGTAATTTGAAAAACAAAAGTTGTAATTAAGAAATCATAATATGTAAATGAGAATACATTTTTTGTAATTGCGAATTCACAATGTAAGCTTAAAGGTCATTATAAAAACCTTTCTTGGACATGCATTTTAATAAGTTAATAATATCAAGTTTAGCATTTGTATGCACCAGCAATACAGTAATACAGTAATGGAATAGAAAGATCGTTGTGTTATTTGTTGATAAACTATGAACAGAAAACCTGTTATTAAATTGAATCAGTGCAAGCATTTATTTCACCAAATTTGTTTACACCCACTTCTGGAACAACCAGAACCACCTTGTCCAATTTGTAGACATGATATACATACAACTAAACAAGTTGAAAGGAAACATTATACTTTATCTTCATCAAATGATAAAAGAAGAGTTATTGAATGTGCTGAGTGAAATGACAATTGGGTGACTCTGGCGCAAACTTTAGGTGTCAAATATAAGACAACATACAAATGGGTTTTCAGCGGAAATTTAAATTTAATTGGAAGAGGTGTACCGCCAAAACCACAAATGCCTTTTTCATTATATTTTTTTTATTGATAATATATTATTATTTATTGAAAACCAACCCATATGGTCACCTTTACAAAAATAGGACCCAACCTAAAATTACAAGGTAAACTAAGGCAACAAAATTAAAAATACAAAAAATTTCTGACAATCTATATTATAAACTTTTCTCAATTACAACTTTTATCTTCTCAATTACCTCTTACGATTTCTTATTTACAACATTCATGTTTTAAATTACATCTTACATTTCTTAATTACAACTTTCAAGTTCTCAATTACATCTTAAAAAGGTGTAGTAGTATTTGCAGTTAAACGAAACTAATCATTAATTATAGTTTTAAAATAATCATAATTTTCTAGTCATGAAAAAATGTTTAATTAATATAAGAATTTATAACTGTTATACATTCTTGCATTAATTGTGTGAAAATGTTGTTTAATTAATATAAGAAATGTATAACTATCATACATTTTTTTATTATGTGATAGTGTTGTTTAATTAATACAAAATGTATAACTGTTATACATTCTTGTATTAATTGTGTGATAATGTTGTTTAACTAATACAAAAATGTATAACTGTTATAGTATAATAATGTTTAGATTTTAAATGATTATTATCTAAAAAATAAAAATAAAGATAACATAACATATTATGCTGTTAGCTTGATTTTAATATAAACCCAATATAGCACTACTGGATCACAATATAAAAGCATTTTGCTGTTAACTATATTCAAATTAAAACATTTTGTTGATTTATAACTAATTATTATTACAACATTATAACTAATGCTGTTATTTAAATAAATATCAAAATATAATGTAAAAAATAACAACATAATAACATCATCACAATAAAAAAATAACACTATTAATGCTTATATAGTGTCCCATATTCTGTTATTTTAATATGTTGATAAATCCAACCCACTTTTCTTATAGTATGAATGCCCTATATATATATATATATATATATATATATATATATATATATATATATATATATATATATATATATATATATATATATATTATATTAAAAATTATTTAAATATCACCAAGTACCATAATAACAATAATTAAAAATTACATCATCAAGAATATTTCTTTGAAAAAAGGTGTATATTTGACCAGCAATCAGTTCACCATTGAAATAGTGATCAATATAAATTTGATTATTATGAAACATCTTGGAACCATTGTTTGAAAATACTTCTTTGTTGCCTAAAAAAATTATTAGGTTATCTATGCCACTTCAGATTTATCAAATGACGTTAAAAATCATAAAAATATATTTTATAAGACATATAATATTTCAAAAATTGAAAAAAATTATAAATTTCATGTTGTACTACATGAAGTTATATAATAATACATATACTCTTGCAAAACTAAGTTGCTATTTTATGTATTTTATATATTTTTATATTTTTTCAAAAAAGCAATTTTAATAGCAGGAAGTTCAAAACCTCAAAAATTAAATTAAAAAAAAAAAAAAGTGATTTGTTTTATTACTTTTGCTCTAGTGGTTTTGGGGTAGATAATGCTTGTTAAGAATAGGAGTAGAAACTATATTTAAGAAAAATAAAATCTTTTTTTTATATTTTGTGTATTTTTATTCTATATATAAAGTAAGATATTGAAAATCCAATGATGGATGGATGATGGATACAATATAAATATATGCAATAAATAAATAATGGTTATGATGAATGAGCAAACACAAAATGCCTGTAAAAGTTTTCTATAAAAATTTTGTTTTTAAAGTACAGAGCTTCAAAGTATGAACAAAACATATTTAAAGTTTTGAAGTTTTTTATTTTGGAAAAATCAAATAAATTTTTAATGACTATTAGGGTGATTTTATTGTTTTTTTTTTTTGTTAAAAAACAATAAAAAAAATTTCATGCTGAGGTAGCCTAAGGATTTCACTAACTAATATGAGTTTCCATGCAAAATTTTATGTGTGCTGGATGCTTGTAACAGCTACAAGTAATAATCCATTTTTAAATAGATTTAGTGATTTTATTTATTAACATGTAATAACAGATATTTCATAACTTTAACTACAATATTTCATAATAAGATATTTCATGAGATATTTTTAAACATTATAAGTAATATATATATATATATATATATATATATATATATATATATATATATATATATATATATATATATATATATATGTATATATATATATATATACATATATGTATATTTGTGTATATAAATATATATATATATATATATATATATATATATATATATATATATATGTATATATATATATATGAGTGTGTGTGTATATATATATAAATATATATATATATATATATATATATATAATGGAAAAAGGTATGCCAAGCAAAAAAAAAAACAATAATTGAATTTTTAAAATTTGAAAAAAGATTTATTTCTTTTAAATAAATATATAAATAATAAAAAAGCACTAGAGGCCTTTCACTATTTTCATCAGTAGTGCTATGTTTAATGCTTTATCAAATTTTTTTATATTACTGTAGAAAGTTAGATAATAGAAAAATTAAATTGCTATATTGTAACTATGAGTTACCATTGTAACATTTTTTTAAAAAGGAAGTTTCAATTAAATGTGTCATGTTTTTGTTTATGTAAATGACTTTCATATGACAACAAATTTTTTTCACTTTTTAATTCAAGGAAAACAAAGAGTTGGAAAAAAGGTTCTATAGTTTTGTTGTGCAATCTCTGGCATTCAAATACATGATTGTCAAATTGGTCTGTAGAATTTCCTGTTCTGCAACTGGAAATATGACCATTAGTACGATTTCTTAAATTATTTGTTTTTCCAGTGTAAGTAGATAAACCATTACATGATAAACACTTTAAATAATAAATAACATTTTTGCTATTACAAGTAATGCGACTTTTAATATTCCAAATAGTTCCATTAGACGTCTCAAACTTATCAACTTCTTGTAAATATAATTGGCAAATTTTACAACGAATATCTTTACATTTGAATAAACCCGTTTTTTTGATAGATGAAATAGAATGAAATTTTGAAGAAGTTAGTTGTCTTAGTAAATTTGGTGGTTGTTTGTAGGCTATTACTGGATGTATATTTGAAAAAACCTCCTTTACCCTTGCATTAGTAGATAGACTAAGTAAAAGGTTAGTTTCTGTTAAAATAGGCTGGCAGTTTAAATTGCTATAAAATGTAGTTACCAGAGGAAAAACTTCTTTGGATTTTTTTAAAGGTGCTGGTCCTTGTAATTTGGCATTATGAAATGCTTTTTCTATAATATTATCTGGGTAAAGACATTCTTTTATGTGGAATACTTGTGTATAGATTGACAATGTCACATGTTAGTATTACACTGTCTGAATCAATATTTCTAGGGATTTTTCTTAAGAAAAATCCCTAGAAATATTGATTCAGACAGTGTAATACTAACATGTGACATTGTCAATCTATACACAAGTATCCACATAATCTAGGTCTTAAAGCATTACAATACTGGATTGAACAACAGAAAGATTTAATAGCAGATCGATTCACCTCCGATTTCCTCTTAGAATCGGCATCTTTCATTTTAGAAAACAATAATTTTATTTTTGACGACCAAGTATACCATCAGATTACAGGTACAGCCATGGGTACAGACTTTGCCCCAGACTATGCATGTCTTACAATTGGATTTTTAGAAGAAACTTTGCTTTTTCCAAAAATCTTACCAAAATACTTTTCAAAAGAAGAAGTTAAAAATATTGAACAGTTTTATTTTAGATATGTTAATGATGGTTTTAACATATGGCCAAAAAATCTAGACATCGCCAAGTTTAAAAGTTCTCTAGAAGAACTACATAATTCAATTAATTTTACGGTTGATTTAGGTACACAATACAATAAAAACGGAAATATCTACAATGTCATTAATTTTTTAGATGTATCGGTTATTCTTAAAAACAACAAACATATCAAAACAGATATATTTACAAAGAAACAAATACCCACGACTATTTAAATTACAATAGTTTTCATCCTTTCCACATAAAAAAGAATATCCCATATAATCTTGCTAAAAGAATAATTGTTTTTACCTCGGATTATGCTACAGAAAAACTACGTTTAACGGAACTAAAACTATGGTTAAAAGAATGTCTTTACCCAGATAATATTATAGAAAAAGCATTTCATAATGCCAAATTACAAGGACCAGCACCTTTAAAAAAATCCAAAGAAGTTTTTCCTCTGGTAACTACATTTTATAGCAATTTAAACTGCCAGCCTATTTTAACAGAAACTAACCTTTTACTTAGTCTATCTACTAATGCAAGGGTAAAGGAGGTTTTTTCAAATATACATCCAGTAATAGCCTACAAACAACCACCAAATTTACTAAGACAACTAACTTCTTCAAAATTTCATTCTATTTCATCTATCAAAAAAACGGGTTTATTCAAATGTAAAGATATTCGTTGTAAAATTTGCCAATTATATTTACAAGAAGTTGATAAGTTTGAGACGTCTAATGGAACTATTTGGAATATTAAAAGTCGCATTACTTGTAATAGCAAAAATGTTATTTATTATTTAAAGTGTTTATCATGTAATGGTTTATCTACTTACACTGGAAAAACAAATAATTTAAGAAATCGTACTAATGGTCATATTTCCAGTTGCAGAACAGGAAATTCTACAGACCAATTTGACAATCATGTATTTGAATGCCAGAGATTGCACAACAAAACTATAGAACCTTTTTTCCAACTCTTTGTTTTCCTTGAATTAAAAAGTGAAAAAAATTTGTTGTCATATGAAAGTCATTTACATAAACAAAAACATGACACATTTAATTGAAACTTCCTTTTTAAAAAAATGTTACAATGGTAACTCATAGTTACAATATAGCAATTTAATTTTTCTATTATCTAACTTTCTACAGTAATATAAAAAAATTTGATAAAGCATTAAACATAGCACTACTGATGAAAATAGTGAAAGGCCTCTAGTGCTTTTTTATTATTTATATATTTATTTAAAAGAAATAAATCTTTTTTCAAATTTCAAAAATTCAATTATTGTTTTTTTTTTTGCTTGGCATACCTTTTTCCATTATATTGTTTATTATCAATTTTGTAGTTATATATATATATATATATATATATATATATATATATATATATATATATATATATATATATATATATATATATATATGTATATATATATATATATATATAATAATGTTAAAAATCAGTTTATTTAACAGATTTCAGTAAACAGTGTTCAGTAAACAGTGTTCAAATTTCAAAAATTCAATTATTGTTTTTTTTTTTGCTTGGCATACCTTTTTCCATTATATTGTTTATTATCAATTTTGTAGTTATATATATATATATATATATATATATATATATATATATATATATATATATATATATATATATATATATATATGTATATATATATATATATATATAATAATGTTAAAAATCAGTTTATTTAACAGATTTCAGTAAACAGTGTTTCAAAACCAATTCTTGTTTAACCGTACATAGCACTGGAAATAGTAGAATACTGCTGATGTCAAATAAAAACACTTTTGTTTATTTTTATTCATATTATTATTCAAGATCGTATTGAACATGTCCACCAACTACCCCATCCTTTCCCCAACCCTAAAGACCCCGCTCTTACTACTGTCTGCTATTTAGTTCTTATTATAAACTCTATTCACTTGAATGCAAAGTTGATTATTTTTTATTTAAAATTTTCTAAATATTTAAATCAATTTTTCGTTCAAATGCATGTATATTTTAGAACAATGGGAAGAGCAAAAGCTTAAGAAGGAACTGTAACACTGAGCAAGTAGTCAATTACCTATCAATTGTCATGATGTCATTTTTGTATTATTTCTCTCAAGGTTAAAAGATTCATGTTAATCAAGACTAATTTTGGTTGTATATAAAAAGACACCTTGCAGAGGTAGGAAGCGCAAAGGGAATGACAAACCTTGCAATGCTAAGACAGGAGAATATTGTTTGCTTCAAAATATTGTAAATATTTGGGCCTCTGTGGTTTTAAAAACTATGCTGTTTGTGAAGTAGGCATACAAGTTACCAGGAATTTAAAAGAAATATGAAGCTGTTTGTATTGAGAAAACACTTCTGTTTGTTTTATGTCTAATGAAACAAAATATATCTCAAAAACAACAATAATTGGGATATAAATGAAACTGCTGTGTCTGTACACGCAGCATATTTGATACAAATGATATTTTTGATATTTCAAAATATTCTACCGGAGTCTGGAGTAAAATAGCCATATCACCGCAGGAAAAACTCAGAGAAGTCAATAATTGTTTGATGAAAATTCAGAACTTGTAACTGATACTGCTAGTCTATTAACAAGAACTCTCTTCCTCTCATTCTTTATGGGTACAGATTTTGCTAAAGTCAGCTAAAAGATTTTTTTTTTGATTTTACATTTTTCTTCAGAGAGTGTTATTAATATTATATAAACAAGTTAGTTTCCAAGGCTAACTTTATTGTTGCCCTATACTTTTCTCCTTCATTTTTGAAATCCAGCAATGCTGAACATACAGTTGTAAATGACCTTGGAGAATACGAAGCACATTGAAATCATTTGAAAAGATTATGATATTGGTAGTGTTTTACTAAAAACTCTTAACAAACATACATAAATTTTTCCCCAAAGTGTGTTACTATAGAATTGGATGTTCCTGATGTTAAAAAGCTATTTACATTCCCTATACCAAAAATAAAAGATTTATGGTTAGAGGCTCCTGGGAAGATATCATACAAGTCTAAATAAAATTAAAAACTTAATCACAGAGGAAACCTGGCTTCTATTTATTTTTACCAATACAACAAGTGCTGGAAAAAAAGTGGTATCAGACTAAGGAACACCTCTAGGTACTTGCATCTTATAAAAACTTTTGTAATTTTGTATCAGGATTAAATGCCACTAATGATTGTGCAGATAGAAATACCAGTTTTATCCAAAAGCCCTGATACATTCCACAACAAAGATCAATGTCAAAATATACTGCTGACTGTATGAGAGCAAAGAAAGCTTGTCTCCAAAAACATGTCACAGACTGAACTCATTTAAAAAAAATGCAGAGATGTTAATAATTGTAATCAAGTGACTACTTTTTTCTTTAATAAAGAATAACAAACAGTTGAAATAAAGTTGAAAATGTTCCATTTTACTGAAAATTTACCTTTTCTTTAAAACTCATAAACCAACCATGTTGTGTGGTTGGTTTGGTGGTCCATGTTGAAATCCTAAATTTTTGGTCAATTTGGCATGGAACAACCCAAAATTTACTAAAACCTCCACCCATCCTTTAAAGTCTAACGTTAAAAAAAGAAAAAAAAAAAAGAGAAATAATTACAACAAAAATTTTTCATTAAAATTTTAGAACTTAAAATTCAAGAAAGAAAAAATTAATTAACCAAAGTGATTCCTAAAACCAGGGTTGCCACTCACATACTCAAAAGTTGTTACTTTTCAATTTTTTTTTTAATATAAAAAAGAAGAACTTACCTAAAACAAATTTTCTGTATTTTCCATACATGGACGCATTAAATGAAGCAGCAATGTAAGGTTCATTATAATCTGCAGTTGCATAATCTTTAAAATAATTATAAGTAGATGTGGCATTTTTAACAATTGTATTCATGTTAATTTTCATTGCAACAACTTCGTAAATCCTTCAAAATAAAAATTGTATAAAACTTTGTATAACAATTATTATATTATTTATAAAAATTGTATAACAAATTATATGAATAAACAATGCTTTGAAAACAACGCTTACATTGTATTTGAAGGTCCTTTTGTCAACTCAATGATATGTCCATGAATTCGATCCCATTGCATAGTATTTAAAGGTAAGGTTTTGCGATCTAAAGTACCTCTTTATTAAAACTATATTTTTCTTATAACTTAAATAGGGTCATATCTTCCTGTATCATAATTTTAATAAAATTTTCAGCTTTAAAACTTTATAACTCCAAATCCATAAGAGATTTTAATTTCGGATTTTTGGGTGAAAAATTTTATTTTTTTAAACTCAATTATTAATTAATGTCTATTAACCATATTTAAGTAAAGCTATTTTTAAACTTTATTTTAAAAAACAAATTTTAGAGTGAAAAAACGATTTTTTGGTTCTTTGATGTAAAATTTTCAATTCCAAGTGAATCAGATCCTAGTTATGAGCCTAATTTTTAACAGACATCATCAATTTGACATCAGATTAAATTGTCCAATGCCTTTTTAATGATTGCTAAATAACAATTCTTAATAGATAATTATTTAAGTTTTGTAAATTTCTATTTACACAATCAATAAGGATTGCAACACCATAATTCCCTTGTAGATTAATTCCGCACAAAGGAATTCTCGAGTGAATGTATATAAAAGCTGCATTTTTATTGATTCACATGTTACCCCACAACAAATTCATCCGTATCCTAAAGCGGCTCCATGGAATTCAAACACTAATAATCAAGGACACCATAAGGGTAGATCTATAACAGCCACAGATACCCCGCAAAGAGGCACTTGCAGCTGCAAAAAAAGCAAGAATGTTGAAGAAGCTTACAAAAAAGACAATGAAGAATAAGATTCTACAAGGAAAACCCTCATAAAAAACAATCCTTTATGAATCATCGTTAGATGAATCAATAGACCTACAAACTTTAACGATACTACATATAACCTGAGTACTTATAGACATAATGACGATGGATTTAATGACAGTAATGCTGATAATTTTGATGTTCCATGAATCAATAGACCTACAAACTTTAACGATACTACATATAACCTGAGTACTTATAGACATAATGACGATGGATTTAATGACAGTAATGCTGATAATTTTGATGTTCCATGATGTGTCATTTTAAGGACACGATTTATTTTAAGTGCAATTTAGATGAATACCAATTGCAATTATTTATAAATGAAAAATATCATTGATGAAATTGCTTATTTATTTATTTAATGTCCATAACCTTCTCTATACATGTCCAAAGTCACCTTACGTCAGCATACGGGGTGACTGCAGGCACTTGACTAGCATTTTTTAAATAGTTTTGAAATTATAAAGAATGTTAAAATGTTAAAATATACTCAATGCAATACTTAATGCAATACTCAATGCAACTGCGATTGCCGATCGAAACTTTGTCACCTCACCTTGACATTCATATTACTCCAGCTTCTGTATCTAAAGTGATTTCCTGCCTAGACTCTTCTACAGCTTGTGGCCCAGACAACATACCTGTTATTGTCTTGCAGAAGTTTTCTCTGGAGCTGTCGTCTATACTCTCAAAACTATTCAACAAGTGCTTATCAGAGTCTTGTTTTCCAGCCTGCTGGAAAGCGGCATCTGTTATCCCTATCTTCAAAAATTCTGGAGAGCGATCTGATTCGTCTAACTACCGTCCCATAAGTCTTCTTCCTATCGTAAGCAAGGTTTTTGAATCTTTAATTAACAAAAACTTAATTTCTCATCTTGAATCTAATAACTCACTTTCTGACCATCAATATAGATTTCGATCTTCTCGTTCTACAGCTGATTAGCTAACAGTAATAACTGACAGGTTTTATCGTGCATTAGATGAAGGTGGAGAGGTTAAGGCCATCGCTCTTGACATTTCAAAAGCTTTTGATAAAGTTTGGCATGCTGGTCTTCTCCACAAGCTTACTTCTTATGGTCTATCTGGCAACATCTTTAAGATTATTGAATCCTTCCTTTCCAATTATAAAATAAAAGTTGTCCTTGATGGACAGCACTCTTCTTCTTATTCTGTAACTTCAGGGGTTCCTCAAGGTTCTATCCTTGGCCTTATACTCTTTTTAATTTACATTAACGATCTTCCAGATATTCTCACATCTAAGTGGCATTGTTTGCTGATGATACTACCATTTAATCTTGTAGCGATAAGAAGCCAACAATCTCTGATTGCTTGGAGGGAGCATTTGAGCTTGAAAAGGATCTCACTTCTGCTACAGCATGGGGCTCACAGTGGCTGGTGAACTTCAATACAGGTAAAACTCAATTTTTTTCAGCCAATCGTTATCGCAATAACTTAGATCTTCCTATATTTAACCATGAATGGTGATGTACTCAATGAGTCATCTACTCTTCATCTTCTAGGATTAACTCTTACTTCCAATCTTTCTTGGAAACCATATATCAAATCAGTTGCAAAATTAGCATCTGCTAAGGTTGCATCTTTTTATCGAGCTCGTCACTTTCTTACTTCGGATTCTATTCTCTATCTCTATAAATCTCAAATCCGGCATTGTATGGAATATTGTTGCCATATCTGGGGCGGATCTTCTAATGATGCCCTTTCTCTTTTAGACAAGGTGCAAAAACGCATTGTAAACATAGTTAAACCTGCTCTTGCAGCCAACCTCCAACCATTATCACATCGTCGTAATGTTGCTTCTCTTTCTCTTTTCTACAAATACAATAATGGGCACTGCTCTAAAGAGCTAGCATCTCTTGTGATATCTACTAAATAGCATTCTCGTGTTACTTGTCATTCAATTAAGTGTCATCCTTTTTCTGTGACTGTTCCTAAGTGCTCCAAAAACGCTTATTCGTCTAGTTTTTTTCCTCGAACATCAGCTCTTTGGAATTTGCTTCCTTCATCTTGCTTTCCTGATTCATATAATTTGCAATCCTTTAAGTTGTCTGTCAATCGTTATCTTGCTCTACAATCTTCATCTTTTCTCTTCCAGTAACTTCTAACTTTAATTAATGGCTACTTGCAGCCTTGTTGGAAGCGAAGATGTTTAAAAAAAAAAAAAAAAAAAAACTAAGGCATAGAACAAACAAACTCGTAAAAAAAAAAGCCGATAATTTTAAACAAATCTGTTTGATTGTTAGTGGCAAACGAAACAACTTTTTATTTATTGGTATTTAATTTATGCAAACGAAGAATTCGTAAATAATGGTAAAATATGAAGCATCTATTAGTTTTGCAGGAGATACATCCATATAACAATAAAGATATCTTGAAGTGTTTTTTTGACATAATTTATGAACCTAATTACAAACTAATACATCTGTGTTGGTAGATTTATAAAAATATGTTACTTTTAAAAACAGTAGGAATGAATTATGTAATATATATTTCATTTTGAGCTGTGCTAACAACAAAAAGTATTTATCTTAATACATTACTGAAGCCATAATAGCTATTTCTATCGACTTAGTGTTCAAAGATATAATTGTTTTTATAACAATAAGTTAATTGTAACTTATGTTACTTTTATATTATTGTTATAAAAATAAAAGAAACCATATCTCAATTAAAGTTTACTACTGATATAAAAACGAAATGAGTTTGAAAATGAAAGTAATTTGTTTATAAAGTTAACCGCTCTGTTTTTTAATTGTTTACGCATTCTGAATGGAATAAATTATTTTTTCAAGATAGCCGAATAAGTCCCGAGTATTTCAAAAAATGATACTAAATACGAAAACAGTTTTTTGAATGGGGCTAAAAGTTATGATTATTTATGCAAAAATGACTTTTGTAGAAAAATCAACACTACATTAGTTTATCTGAATCTAACGTGACATTATTGTTAAACATACTCATTTAGGAGTGGTATTGAAAATAATAACTTCAATTTTCATAAAATAATGGTTTTTCATGGATAATTTTCCCAAATAATGTCTGACTATAAATGTCAAGTTACATTCATTGAAAACAAACACCAATATGTGCTTTTATGAAAAAATCAAATCCATAGACTTATCTATAGCCAAGCCCCAAGGTACATTATGCTGAAAACTACATCTTTTCTAAATAAAACTATGCTTGACGATTTGATATAGCCGCATAACTTTTACTAGATTATAACAGTGGTTAAAATAATCTTTCCATACATACCAAATATGTCATACTTTTTGATGAAAAACTTGTTTTTAAATATGTTCTCAACATTGTTATTGCTGTATTTATTTTATTACTATTAATCTTAGAATTTAATTTAATAAAATGAATTACTTTTATAATCAAAATTGTTTGCATTAAATGGAAATATTCCTGTCAACATAAATCTGTTTATAATACTTTTTTTCATATTTGGATCCATAAAAAATTATTCAACAACTTTGGTATATTTTCTCTGAGAATTTCATTAAAATCATTATCCTATTTAAAATGACAAAAATATTCCCCCACTTTTGTTCCAATGCTCTAAAAACACATTTAATGGTTGTAAGATGTGTGCAGCATTTGGAAAAAATGAAATCAAGTTTATTCTTTCTGATAAGCAATACACGCTGAGTTCCTTAGACAGATGCAAGCAATGTTCATCCATGAAAATATATATTGGTAATTGTGTATAACTAAATTTCAAATATGATTATTACAAATTTTTAAAGTACTCATAAAAGCAGTTGCCAATCATTTGTTGTTATTGTTTTTACTGAGACACCAACCTGGTGGTGCAAAAGCAGCAATATTTTCTAGCATTCAAACATACTTATGTAATGTTAAAGATGGCGCCAATACTTATGTAATGTTAAAGATGGAGCAAATTCAGTACCTGCATTTATGCAAAACAGAGTTGTAACATTTTTTTATTGCTGTTGTTACATTCTTTATCAACATTTCTTTCTTTAACACAAATTATAAATTTTTAGTCATTAAAAAATTATTTTTTTTCACTGTAAACAAAGTCATTTCATAGAAAAAAAATCATACATGGATAGAAAGCATCTCAAAACTTTAAAGTTAAATCTTTTTAATAACATATTATTACTAAAATAAATAATATTTATTAATAAAATTTAATTTAATAATATATTATTTATAAAATAAAATTAAAAATTGACTTTAGCTAAAACCACGGTTGGGGCTCACAATAGAAGACATAACCCTAGATTGATTATTCAGGAAATGTGCTTACCTATAGTTAACATTATGGCATCACCATAATATGTTAAGTTGCTAAAAAAATTATCCTAAAAATAAATAGAAAACAATAATTTATTAAATTAATTTTTTCACATAAAACAAGTCAGAAATCACAAACTTAAAACTTTAGACAAAAGCATTTAAAACACATAGAACAATAAATTCAAAAACTTAATAATTTAATACACAAAAAAATATAACCATCACCTTGATAATAGCACGAATATAAAGAAACACTTTTCTAGTAGTAGGCACTTTTGCATTTAAATCATTTACTGTTTCAAAACCTTCATAAAATTTTAAAGACCTGGAAATAGAGTTGTTTGAAGGAAATGTTGCAGCTAAAAAATATGGAAGGTTTAGTGATTCAGCAGTTGATTGATCTTTCAAAGTTAAAGTTTCCATATTCAGTGAAGATATATTCTCATAAGCAATAATAATCTCAAAAAAACTAAAAAAAGTTATAAGAATTTATTTTTTTAAGCACAATACACTTTTAACTCTTACAATATCATATAAAATGTAATATATAAAACTAAACATCTTAATATACATTGTCCTCCAAAGCATTAGCAACTAAATTAAAAAAAATAGTTTTTTTACTTTTTACTAATTAGAGCAACATTTTTTAATTATGTTTTAAATGGTTAATATCATATATAAGAAAAAAGATTTGTACATAATAAGACTACTTAAAAATGAATAAACACGTTTTTTTGCTTAAACTGGTATTTTAATGCAAAAATATGGTCTTCCAACTTTTCTATAACTACTCTAAAAAATACTAAAATCATTAGTTAATGGCATATCCTTTACTTTTTAAGATCATGGAGCATCTTCTCAGCATACACTCTATGAGTTTATTAATTTTTTCTTGTATGATCTCATTCCACGTGGTTTCAATTTTATTACTTTAATTTGATTTATTTCAAACCATTCTTTAACAAGTTTAGATGTCTGTTTGGGGTCATTGTCTTGTTGAAATGTCTATAAAATAGGCATATTATTATCAGTATGAACCACTTTTTCCTTAAGAATATCACAATAAATATATTGATCAATAATGCCATTTGTTCTGTAAATAGGTCCAACTCCACTAAAATTAGAAAAACAACCCTAAACCATTGTACCTTTTCACTACCATGCTTGATTGTTTCTCTTAAGTATTTAGGATCTAAGCATTTACCTTTAGGCCTACATACTTTTAAATTGCCATCAGGACCTTTCCTATTCCAATTTCAAATTACTTTATTCCAATCATTTATAGTCCATTCTCTATGAGCATTTGCAAATTCAATTCTAGCTTTTCGATTCTTTTGAGATATGAAAGGTTTTTCTTGCTGCTCTAAAGCTCAAAAGTCCTGAAAGTTGTAACTGTCTACAAACGGTATTTTGAGACATGGAAACGTTTAGTTAATTAATATCACTAGCACTGTTTTTTTAATGATATCATTAGCACAACATGTTTTGTGTGATCTTCTGCCATTATGTTCTATTTCTAAAGGACTGCCTTTAACAAATTGTTTGATTATTTGACTTACAATTGACTTGGTAATAGAGTATTTTGTTGCAATTTCTTTTTGTTTGACTTCTTTCTTATAATCTTTTACAACACATTATCAAAAAGCTAAATTATAAAATCCAAAACAGCATAAACACACGATCTCAAATTAATATTGTAATGATTGCAACACTCAATTTTCCTCTCTGGACAAAAATTAACAGTTAGTCTATTCTCATTGGATAAGTATTAATGATTACAGCACTAAAATTCCCCTGGACGTTATTTTCACAAGAAGGAATTCTTGTGCGGATGATTTTTCGAGAGTTTTTTAAAGTAACTATAAAAAAGTTGCTAATGTTTTGGAAGTCACATTTTTTGCATAAATATACCAAAAGAGGCAAAAAAACACATTCAGGCTTTGGCAGGAATGGCAGATTATAGCCTGCGCCCGCCTCCACACCTGTGCAAATCAGTTTACACGGGCGAAATAAAGCCGTGCAAAATAAAATTTTTTGGTAAAAATAAAGTTAAATATTTTAATGTTTTTATTTAGTTATTCTTTTAAAAACTTCTCAAATGATAAAACTTTGTAAAACTGTTTGTGTTGTTTTTATAAAAATCAAAAAAGTTATTTCAAACAGCTACAACTGTTCTCCTCCAACCCGTCGTTAAATAATTTTGAAGCAATATAAAATAATTTCTTATTTTTTTACTTTGAGAAAAAATTTCTCTCAATATTAGATGAAAATATGAACAACCAACCAATGAAAATATTTTAAGCTTTTTAAAACTTTGACCCTCCTGTTTTATTAAACGTTATTATTAAAGTTTATAATATTTTAGAAAAATTTCCGACCCTCCGTTTATTAAGATCCCCACCCCCTCCCGTTTATTCAGCAGGGTAGAGTAAATAGTTAGCAGCATTTTAAAAAATTAAGCCGGCACATAAAAATTATAAGCGTAAAATTTTATAGTAAAATTTTCGAATAACTGTAACATTTTCTTATTTGAATAACTCAATAAAAATTAATAAAGTTGTCATACCAAATGTAATTTTTTAAGTTGCTCTTGCGCTTCAGAAAATAAGTGTTAACAATTTAAAAACTTCATTAATATCAACAAAAAAATCTGTCAGTAGAGTCACCAGTTATTGAAAATTACTTTTGCTAATTACTTTGAATGAATGAGTTTTAATACAACTGCCGTTCTTTTGTTACATAACTCTAAAAAATCTATCACGAAATAATAGATATAAAAATTCCACGAAAATAATCGCAAGGTAACGTAAGTGATGTAACATAAGTTAAAAACCTAGTACCAAGAAAACAAGTATATCTTTCTTAGCCGGTCACCTCTGATAATTTTTTTTTTTATTATTGTAATAAGTATTGAATTCTCAACATCTTGTAAAAATTTCTAACACGATCCGCATTAATGGTTCGCAAATATTCGACTTAAAAGTTGCAACACTTTTTTTACCTTGTTTTCTGCATAACGTAAGTTAAGTGGCATTTTCGGTAATAAATTTGCCCTCTTTTAGCCAGACTCAAAACTTTTTAGCTTGTTTTATTCTTTAGACTGACAGCTTTCATAAAAATCAGCTAAAAATATAATTTACAGTTTAAATATGCAAATATTTGATAAAGTTGTTGCGCGTGTAACGTAAGTTAAAAATGGAATTGCCCATATATAAAATAATACTGCATTCAATACCCTTCTATTGGTTCTATTCATAAAAAAATGTAAAAAAGATTTGTTTTTTTTTAAAATTCATAAGGCTTTTTTTTATACACACCTATATTATATAAGAAGAATATATTTAAGTTTTATATATATCAGAATCTTAAAAAATCTATTTGTACTAAGTCTCTTAGAAATTAACAATTAGATCAAATTTTAACTTACATATCACATCAACATAACATATATTTTCTCCTAATTTCTGAAAAGAATATAAAATCAATTACGAGTTCATAAAAGAGTTTGATAGTAAATTGAACGAAAATATAGTAGTAGTTAAAATTTTAGTCTAAACAGTTGAAAAACAATTGTAAAAGAATAGAATTCTTTGGTTCAAGGTTTATTTAAAAAAAGGTTTCAATATAATTGTCACTATAGCTTAGAGATATCATAGCTTGTCTTTATAGCTTAGAGATATCATAGTTAAATTTTAAAAATTTAATTTAATTTACAAAGCAAAAGAAAAATGAATTAACTAAAGAAGGGCTATAAAAAAATAAGTCAGTATATTAATACTTAAATAGATCTTGAAAAATAGCTACGTTCATTGCAAAATTTTTTAAGCAAACATCAAGATGCTTGAATAAAGAAACATAATGGTTGCAAAAGTTATTTTTCTGCTATTTTTTGCGTTGCTTGCAAATTATTGGTTTGACTATATCTGGAATAAATCAACAAAAATCTGATTACACAACTGATGAAACTGGAGAATAAAAGAATAAAGTCTGGATGAAAATCGAGAAACAAAACCAAAACAAAAACATAATAACAAAAACTCACTAAGTAGAGCACACATTAATAACTCTGAACAAAAGATAAAAACTTCGAAAAACTATAATCTCAACTTTACACGCATCCAACTATTCGAATGTTATCAAAGTCTTTTTAAATAATTTGTCACTCTCCTACTTGATAATAAAGCAATTGTAGAAACTTTTATATACGATGACATTTTCATTTGCAAAGAAGAAGAGAAATAAATGAACTTTTAAAATATAATTAAGATCATTCGTTTTTATAAAACAACTATATGATGTATAACAGTATTTTTTATATATTGTTGATTTATTAGAATGATTGATTATATTTTAACATTTGAATATAGTTTTTTATTTATTATTTAATTAATTATTAAACTATTAAATAAAAATTAAATATAAAATTATTTAAAAAAAACGTTAGGTCTTTTTTTTTTTTTGCAAGTTGTTTTTCTGTCTTTTTATTGCTAAAAATATGGCATGAAACATCAATAAAAGATAAATTTCAGAATAAAAAAAAAATTTCATCAAAACATAATAATTTAAATTTTTCAAAAAAGCCTGTGCAAGACTATCTAGGTGGGCAGCCCGCGAAGAAGGGTTTAGACGGGTTATATACATTTATTCATTTTCAAGTAGTCTTATTAGTCTTACAAATCTTTTTCTTATATGTAGTATTACCATTTCTTTCATTTAAGACATAATTTAAAAAAAAATGCTGTAATTAGTAAACAATGTAGAAAAAAATTTAATTTTATTTGGTTGCTAATATTTTGGAGGACAGTGTATGTATTTATATTATGACAAATATTGCTTTTTCGCAAAAAAACACCAACATTTGGCAATATTTCCTTTAAATTTCGCCGGGACAGGTGTGGGGTAGGTGGTTATCGCCACCCAAATTATGTTCCTAGAATAGCCCCTGGTTTTTACTAATACCAATAAAAAAAATTTCCAATAGACTGGGATTAGGCTATGTTACAGTGGCTTCATATATAATATTTTTTAATAGACATTCGTTATTTTATGGGCATGCGTTATTTTATGGGCATGCGGTTTTCTCAATGCAGTTTGTTTCATTACCGGTAAATTTGTTGCAAACTCACTGGTAAACTAGTTGGTTGTATGAATTAATATATGATAGAATATTCAGCATTCAACTGCAACTAAGTTTTATTGTATTTCTGTTTAAATATTTTATGGAGCTTATGATGTAATAGAAAATGTCACTTAAGTTTATGAAAAGGTATCTCTTTTTGGTTACAACATTTTTGCTGAAGGGAGAAAATGAAAATAAAATTTTATTTAAATGTTTAAGTAAAAAACTTCTTAATTTTTCCCATTTTAAAACCATTTGGGTTTTAAACAGGGCTGAGCCATTATCTCTATATAGTCTGAAATCACACCTTTTTTTTTTAACATATGAGACGGTAGTTAGACAAGTCAGATTACTCTCCAGAATTTTTGAAAATAGGTATAACAGATGCAGCTTGCTAGCAGGCTGAAAAACAAAATTCTGATAAACACTTGTTAAATAGTTTTTAAAGTATAGACGACAGTTCTGAACAACACTTCTGCAAGATTAAAACAGGTATGTTATCTGGACCACAAGCTTTAGAAGAGTCTAAGCATTTTCTGCTTAGACTCTTCTAAAGCTTGTGGTCACTTTAGATACAGAAGCTGGAGTGATATACATGTAAATGTCAAACAATGAATCAACCTGTTTGTCAGCTATATAAAATAGGATGTGATTAGTGGAATAGAGAGATGAGATTGATAAAAAGTTCTTAGCAAACAATTTAGCTTTGACTTTAGGTGAGGTAGTAAAATCCATGCAAGAGAGGAACAAATTTACCCTTATTATAGACACTGTTAAAGATTCTCCAGAAGTCTCTGGGGCCTAATTTTCAAGAATAATTACAAGATTTTGTGACCTGAGAGTTGTGGGCTTTGGTGTTAGACAAAACCTTTTTACAATGGTTTCTAGCAATAGTAAACACATATCTGTTTTTTAGAGAATTGATTTAAAGATAGATACGGAAGTAATGGTTTTTGATTAGAAATTGTAGCAGCACAATGAGAGGAAAACCATGGAGAAAAGTGAGGCTTGACTTGAAATTTTTGAGAGGGAATAAATGATGTTACATAAGAAGCACATTTGTCAGCAGGAAGACGAAAGATTTCTACCCAAGGGCCATCACTAAGAAAATTACAGAAAGAGTCCCAGTCAGCTTCAAAGTGGTTGAAAGAGTTACAATGATAAGGGGCTTCTGATGATGAAGAAGAATGAGATAATAGTTTTAGAGAGATCAAATTGTGATCAGAAGCAGGTAGGGGTGAATTTGGAGAAATTGAGTACTGACTAGGATAAAAAACAAGACATAAGTAAAGTAGCGCAGGTAAATGATTCTAGAGTCACTAACACTAGAGCTAAGCCATTCAGTGTGATGAGCATTAAAGTCACCAACAACAATAATATTGGCAAATAGATAAAAAAAAAGGGCTTGGTCAATTTGATCAGAAATAAGATTGAAAGGATTACAGTCTTGAGATGAAGGAGAGCAATATAGAACAAAGAGAAAGGTGATAAAGTGAAGTAGTGCTATAAAAAGCACATAAAAGAATAGTCTGTGGATTCAAACCTCATTTACTGACAAATGGGTGCATTTTTACGAATGTAAAAAAATAGTCTAAAGACTCTAATAGTCATATGCCAAGCATATAACTATTGGAGTCTATAGAAATTAAAGGTAGATAACCATCAACAATAAGATTTCAAAATGAAACAGCTAAACTCAAATTAGTCTCATAAAGAGCGAGTAAGTTTTAGAGCTGTACCCTCATGAGGAAATAATAGAATGGGATGCCTAGTCATAAAAACATCGACACAAGCAAAACCATGTAATGAGTCAAGAAGATCTAGCACTCAACATCCTTAAAAGGAAACAATGTACTATAAATACATCTATGCCAGCCTAATAGATGAAGAAAGGGTGCAAAGCTGGTTAACAGATAGAATTTGCTTACCTCGTAAGTCTTTGCCTAGGGCAACTTCTACAAGACAGCAGTCTGATGCATTTAATGTGTACCCAAAATGAATATTTTTACCAAAACACCATCTCTGGCTTTTACTCAATCAAGAGCCCCAAAGCAGGGGGTGAATTGAGTCAGAGTTGGCAACGTCTAGCTTTTGCCTAAAAAGGTCTACCCTACAAGGTAGCAGGACATGAAACAGGTTGTACTGGGTTACATGTTACCAGTAGCAGCATAACCTGATCTAACATATTGTATTATTGTATGCCAGCATCTAAATAAATAGCAAACATATATGTTTTTATCCATGTTATGTTTGCATAAATGCGCATCTTTGAAGCTTTTGTTTTTTCTGGTAAAAAAAATTTAAAAGTTTTAATTCTTTCTCTTCAATTTCAAGCCAAGCCTCAGACTTCCTATAAAATTCCGAAAAAGCACTACACTTGCTATAAACCTACCCCGCAATTGCTACAAAGAGCCCCACACTTGTTATAAAACTGCAAAATCTCGAAGAAAGATACCCACTATCTCTCACACCTCTGCTCTATCAAAAGCATCCATTGTAACATCAAACAAATCGCTTGATTTTTTTCAAACTTGATCATTGGTAAATAATAAAGATTTTGGTCTGCATCAATGGTAACCTATTGTTTTGTAAAGTGAATGGAGTCAATAAATAGCTTTTCATTAATGGAAAGGTAAAAGTTAACGATGTCAAAAATAAGGAATTTATAAAAATGCTTGTCATTGAGGTTTTTTGAACCAATTACATCTTGTGTACCACTCTACTGATTTAAATATAAAATTTCCAAACTTAGTTTTAATATCAAATTAAATATGTTTAATTATTCTACCAACATATTTTTTATAAAGATTTTTATTTTATATTTTTGAATAATATGGCTAATGACTGCCAAAAAGCATGAAATTTTAAGTTCCATTATAAAGTTGTGTTTTTTCAATTACATTTATTTAAACTTTATGTCAAAACCATTAAATTCAATTGAGGAAATTTATAATTGAATAAAGTTTAAGATTGATTTTATTATCTTGTTCATAAAACTGAAAAACTGTTTCATTGCTAACTCTGTCATGTTCTGTATAGGTATGACACCTCTATAGAATGTGACAGAAACATGGCTATTGCAAATAAAAAGTTTCTGACAGAAATACTGGACAATCTCACAAAAATCCATAACAATTTAATGTTATATATAAACATGATACAAGAAAAATTTCTGAAATTTGCAGAGTTTCTAAATTACTTGGTTGTTTGTTTATTTTAGGCATGTTCACTTGGAGAAATAGAAACAATAAAGGTTAGTTAAAATTCAATTATATGGAAAACTAGAAATATTTAATTTTATACGTGTTACATTCGATATGTTTAGATCAAAGATTGAAGTGTCTGATAAACTGAAACAAGCATACATAGCCTCTTTTTTTGTCAAAAATTTAAAGACTTATTGAAGCTAAACATTTTCTAAGCAGACAAAATAAGACATTATTTGATCTTATTTTATCTTATTTTTGAAAAATTTATTTTATTTTTCTTTGAAACTTTTATTAACACATTTTTATTAATGGTTTGTTTAAAATTGGTTTTTGTATGGTTTATCCAAACTTAATATAGTGATGAAAAGAAGGGAGGGGTCGGCTTTATTATTCCATTACACACTTAGTACGCTGTGGTTGCATATTATAATGTGTTACCATCTAACGGTTGTATATTATAATGGTTACTAGCTAACATGGTTTATGCGTTGATGAATTTACAATGGAAAAAATAGTTCTTTTATTTAGTAGAAAGACTGCATTTATATATTGTGTTAGGACTAAAATGTCATACTTTTAATTAAGTATATTCTTGATAAACGGTTAATTAATTAAATATTTTAATTAAATATATTATATTACTTTTAATTAAATATGTTATTGATAAACAATCTGTCACTAAACACTAATTTTCATTTTTCTCAAAATGAGAACAATGTGACATCTGAAGTTTTACCTATATAGTCTACATATATACATACACACATACACACACACACACACACACACAAACACACACACACACACACACACAAACAAACACACACACAGACACACACACACATACAGATATATATATATATATATATATATATATATATATATATATATATATATATATATATATGTATATATATATATATATCTATATATATATGTATATATATATAAAAGGGTGTTCAAAAAATGGTCATATCTAAAATAAAGAGCTCAAGCTTATCATCTGCCCAGACCATAATTAAGTAATAAAAAAAAATTTTATTTGAATTTTTGAAAATTCTAAGGGAGTAAAAGGGGTAATTTTTATGGCATTTTGTACCATTTTTAAAACAGTTTTTAGGAAGCCTTTACAACAGTTTAGTCTTTAAAGCAGTTTTTAGGAAGTCTAACATTAATACTTTTGAGTATTTTTTTATATTTATGTTTGTAAAGACATATTTAATCTAAAAAAAATGGGCTCCATTCTCAATAAAAAAATTGTAATTTTTAAAAATTGTTTCAAAAAACCTATAAATCCTTAAACAATTTTTTGGGGATTTTAGAGTTTTCAAAATACAATATTTTTTTGAGAATGTTATCATAAAACTTACAAAAGTATATCTTACTTTTGATATACTTTTAATGCAGTACTATATTGATTTCTCACATATAGTGTGAGAAATCAATATAGTACTGCATTAAAAGCTTCAGGGGGTTATTCTGAAAATGTAAAAAAGGATTATGTAATAAATAAAACTATGATAATTAAATAATTAAAATTATGTAAAAGAGCCAGAGACAAGGAATGAGGATATATTTTTTGTAATCAATAGTCAAAACCAAATGGTTTTTTTCTCAAACTTTGAAAAAAGTAAAATTTATGAAACTATTAAAAACAAAAATTTGTTTTAAATTGAAATACAGCAATCCTAGTAAATTTATGATCCTCTCTATTCTCATTTAAAAAATTATTATAAATAAAAAAAAAGCAAAATAAGAAACTAAACTTTATTTGTACTAGCAGCTTATTTGTAATGTATTTTTTTCCTGTCTTTTCTGTTTTTCTTATAATCATTTGTAAAGAGAAAGGTGTGCTACCTTTTTTTCTCAGAATGTACTCTGTTTATTAGTAGTTATTAGGTCTTGAACTAACTTAAAAGCTCACTCAGACCATTAAAAACATCATAAAAACAATAAACCCTTTGACTTTTTCTAAATTCTAGAAAAAATTGTCAAATTTCCAAAACTCAAATGTAAAGTCTTCAGTCATTGAGTTTCTGCCTTTCCGTGCCGTGTCAAAAACTAGCTACAAATTAACTGTTATTATTGGAGTCAAACAAGGAAGCTCATCTTTACTTAAGTTGAGGCCATACAATATAGCTTGGTCCACTATCTGGTACTCCAAAGAAAACTTGTTACTCTGACATCTTTGTGAACTATAAATTTTTTTAGCCATATAAGCACATTCCCAACATTTTTCATCTGCTAGGGCAAAAAATACCAAATTGGGATCCAGATACCAAGTATGTTAGAAAATAGAGCTTGCAACAGCTAGAGAGCCAAGTAGATTTTATTCCTCAAACCCTTTCATTTTCCAGTAAGCTTTCATGTCTATAAATAATATTAATTATTATTTTGAGTTTTATTTATTGAAATAATAAATAACTTAAAATAATCTAACTTAACAATAAAATATTAAAAGGCTGTATCACTGTTTTGGTACCAAAGGACTTACCTTATAAAAACCACTCTGTATAGGAAAGACAATTAAATAAAGCCATACCAGCTACTTCTTCCTTGTCAGGTTCATTTAATTTATTAAAAGATACAATTTTAAATAGTAAAAATATTTTCCCATAAACCTTGAATGGTTAACTGGTCTTGGAAAGTAAAATTTGAACCTACATAATGATAGAACTATTCACCTAGCGCATGTTTTCTTTTCTTACATTTCCATCATTGTTGATATATTTTAAATTTGTTACAATTGTTACTTATAAAAAATTAGAGTAAATAATAAAAAACAGAATATCACCTTTTAAATTTCTTGAAAATTGATCACATTATTAAAAAACTGAACAGTAGCTAATTTTTGATTGTATATCCATGTTTAAAGTGTCATCTCAGTCAGTTTACTAATCATTTTAAGTTTATCATTTATAAAATTACAGAAACTGCCAAGATTGTTTTTACATATCAGCTTTAGTTCTTTTGATGCATGATATGTTTTAACGGCATAAGAATCATTCTTTTCAGTTCCTTAGTTTCAGTGTCTAAACTGTTCCAGAAAATATTCCAATTACATTATATTTACATGCAATCAGCAACATTGGATATTGAGTTTGTTGAAGTAATCTAGTGCAAGTACCTTGCCATTTTGTCAATATTCTATTGTCAAATAATTAGATGCAACCATGATTTGTTCCAATAATTTTTCTGTAACTTCTTTAATCTAAAATCTTTATTTTCATTTGAACAAACATCAATTTTTTGAGACCCTGGTTGATCTACTATTATAAAAAGAGTAATATTAGGGCCCTGTTGATTTGGCTGGTTTGAATTAAATTTAAAAATAAGTTTTTGAATTTACATTTTCAAGGAATAAAAGTATTATAATCAAACACACAAAAAAATAAATATTCATGCCAGTCAAACAATAAATAACAGTGGCTTTAAAATCAATTTTTAATTCATTAAAAAATAAAAAATTATATGAATATGAAGCAGTTTGTGCTGGATTACATGTTACAAGTAGCCAGGTAGCAACCTGACTTGCGCTTATAAAGTGTGTAGGCATGATTAACTTGGACATCAGATAGACTTGGAATCAGTTTTTGTGTAATCATTTATGCTCATCCATAAACAAAGTTCTTTATGGAAAACATCAGTAAAATACTTTTACATTTACATAGATTTTTTAATTCTATTCTGATCTTGATTTTACAAAATTCCTGGGGTAGAAACCTAATTGAACGAGCACTATATATTGTTCAATTGTAAATCATGGTACCATGAATTATAAAAAGTGTACCCTCCAGACAGATAAATGAAAAGCAGACAAAATTAGGCTAGCAAGATGCTTGATTATTCATAATTACACGATTTAATGATTTATTTGGTCACCAGAGATAACATAAATAATATCAATTGTATTCTGAGGTGCCAAATAAATTAATGTTTTTTTGAATTTTTCCTTTATCCACCACCAACTTTGAGAGTTTTTTTTTATCCACTAGGATAAAAGGAACCCTTTTTTTTAATAATCTTGTTAGATTTATCTTTTTTTTGCTACATTTTTCAAAAATGTTTTAGAACCATTCAATATGTGTTTTGTTTTTTCATCTTATTAATAGTTACTTATTTTAAAAAAGGAACTTTTTATTATGCATTAAGTTAATGTTAAGCCTCTCTTGGAAGCTATAGTCTGTATTTAGACCCCTTTCATCAATCCCCCCTCTATGTATAACGACCTGCTATTTAATAATATTGTCAAAATATTTTCCATTTTTACACTTATTATGACCACCCCATTTATTTGGTATCTCAGAGTAAAAAAAAATTCTAAACAAAATAATTAATCATAAATACTATCATAATTTAAAAGATAAATATTTTTTATTGTCTCTAGTAATATTTATTTTAAAATGTAAGCTGTCACTAAAGACAAATAAAAAAATGCCCTGGTCACGGCATCAAAATTCATCTATATAAAGAGCATGTAAAGCTGGGGTGAGAGCAACCTACCTAGGAAAACTCTGATATAAAACCTTCAGTTTAATAGTAGATAAGAGTTGAAGGACCTAGAATAGTAATCTTTCTGGTAGTACTACCTTTACTAAAATACTCAGCCCTGATAGGCTAGATAGGTCAACGTCAGGAAGTTTATCTGGATGTAAAAAATTGCTTCAACTATTCCACATTGTTATATTTAAATAAGAAAATATTTTTATTGAAAACCTGTCCGAACTATAAAAGTGTAGAACCATTTTAGTTAAAGACAAAAAAAAATTATGGTTTCTAATAAACATAAATTATGGTCTATGACAAGCCTTTATCACTGATTTAATACTTAATTATCTAAAGCTAAAAAGCATATATAAGTAATTCTGAATTAAATTTTATAAGTATCCAGTGTTTAATACAAGGTTTGTGTGTGTGTGTGCCTGTGTGTGTGAGTGTGTGTGCACGCATTGTGTGCATATGGGTAGGAATAATAGGATGAAAGGGAAGGGGGGATTATAATAAACAAGGAAGGAAGGTGGGGGAGGCAGCCATTTAATAAAAGGTGGGGAGGGGGTTGGAACTTATGTAAGAAATATGCTAATATAAGTTTTATACTATGGTGAGAAATAAAGTAAAACCTAATTAATGATAAATCAAAACTTACAGGATTTTTTTAAGGTTGACAATTTTTACAGCCTGATTACACTGAAATATTTATTAGTATCAGTGACAATTCTTACCATTTTTTTTAGTTATGAGATGTTTTTTTTGTGTTTACAACAAATAGAATTAAAAAAAGAGGGAGGGGGGAGGTCTTTATAACTTTGGGGTGGGCAGGAAAAATTTTCAATAAATATTAAGCTTTTTGTCCCGTGTTTTAAGCACCTAAAAGTAAGAAATAATAAAACAAAGTAAGAAATAATAAAATTTTAATATATTTAACAATATTAAATACAATTTAATATTTAAATAATATTTAATCTTGCACACTTTTAACAGATCCCCAATTATAATTTTTTTTTTAAATTAACCTGTTTCTTTTAATCTAATAGGTTTGTGTTTCAAAGTTAGAGTTGAGAATTGCAAATAAAATATTATAAATTAGAAAAAAATTAGGCAGCATCCTCAACTCAAGTAGCCCCCATGGCGAAGTGAATTAAAAAGCTTTTTTTTTCAAACAAACAACTTCTAAAATAAATAGGTACTTTTTACATATTATATATATATATATATATATATATATTATATATATATATATATATATATATATATATATATATATATATATATACGTTTTTATATTTTTACTTATTTATTATACTATAAATAAATATAATAGATTATTATTAGGGCTGATGATTGGCATACTAAAACATATCTCTTTAAAGTTAACTTGGTTATGCATAAAACTAGTCAAAGGACAAGAATCACAGCTTACAGCGATAATTTTAAATTTTCTTTTAAATTTTACTTATAACAACAAACTTTTAGTGAATAATAATATCAAACAAGTTAAATATATATATATATATATATATACATATATATATATACATATATATATATATACATATATATATATATACATATATATATATATATATATATATATATATATATATATATATATATATATATAAATATATATATATATATATATATATATATATATATGTATGTATATATATATATATATATATATATATATATATATATATATATATATATATATATATATATATATATATATATATGTATATATATATATATATTTATATATATATATATATATAAGAAAATATATATTTTTTCAAAAACAGAGCGTTTTATACTTAAATTTTAGAAAAAACATCTTATAATGGAACTTAAATTTTTATGCTTTTTGACAATCATCAGCCATGAAGTACAAAATCAAAAATATAAAAAAACCGTTTAAAAATTACAAACGGTAGAAAGGTACAAAGGTTTGAAAATTACTACGGTAGAATGAGTTCTGGCGTTATAGTATAAGAAGACGTAGTGGAAAACTAATCTCCGCTATCAAATAATGAAAGGAGAAATTTATTTTTGTGTCTGCATTTAGAGACTAATAAAAGATGTTTCAATTTATTAAAAATAACTTCACTTGATGAGATGGAGGACAATCTTAGCTCGATATTTTTTGGAAGATTATTTATTATGTTAGGTGGATGGTTAAAATCAGCATGTACATAACTTAAGTTATTTTCATGTAAAATCTTTTTGGAAATAAAGTTTTATATGCATATATATTAAATATGCTAATCTTTAAAAAATTAAGAGTCTAAAATTCCACAGTTGTATGGAATATTAAACTGAGAAGTTTGGACAAGTTTCCTATAATTATCATTTTGTTAATTTAACAAAAGAAAAAGTTAGCATAAACATTTTATAGTAAAATTGTATAGATAATTAAAAATAACACACTATTTATTTGTCTTAATTGAGCATTTTTGATTTTGAATTAGCATTAAAATGTTCAGCCCATGTTTTTATTGAGTCTTTCCATAAACTGAAATATTCAAGAAATTCATTTAACTAAAGAAACCTTTTGTCATTAAAAGATTTATATGGTTTTAAAACTGTGATCAAAAAATTTACCCATCATTTAACAAAAAGTAATGTACCAGCTGCTTCTGGTGGCTAAAATTTGCCAAAACACTACCAACTACCAAGTCTTACTTAATATCTGTGCAGAAAGACTTACTTACCTCTAGTTGGATGAATATAATTCATACAATCTTAAAGTGTTCGCTTAATTAAGTAATTAGGAAGAACTAAAATATTATTACCAGTTTTCTCTATATGCTGGTAGTTCCCAACTGGTGGTCCATGGACCCCGGGGGTTCATAAGAACTTTTTAGGCAGACCACAAGATAAACATAAATTCTAAATATATTTTCGGTTAGTGAATTTTAATTTTGATATGTTTATCTGTTTAAAGAAACAAGTTGAATCTTAAATTAAAAATGTAATTTATGCCAGAAAACTGTTACACAAAATCTGATTCAACATTAACCGTTGAGGACTTGCGAACCACTGCAAAATAATAAATGCATTTATTACTTTGTAATGATCTGCAATAATTTATGCTATATAATGTAATAATTCTTTCATCTGTAAATCTTAAATGCTATATAAAACTTATATGCTATATAAAATCTTATCTTATGGTAAAAATATTTTTCGTAACTGATTTGTTTAAAAGAAAGTAGTTATTTTCTATAAAAATTCAATAACATACTACTTTTATCCTAATTGAATATTTACATTATGGATGCTTTTTATATTACTTTTTAAATACTTGAGATCTAAAAGAAAAAAAAAGTTATATTCAGATAAATATATGAGATATGGTTTTACCTACATGCTTAAAGAAACCATTTGCTACCTACAGTGTGTTATTTGTTTTAAAATACTAGAAAATGCCTCTATGAAATCCTCAAAGCTTGCTATTCAATTAAATAAGTGCCATCCTGATCTTCGAACAAAAGACACTGATTTTTTCAAAAGAAAATTTGAATCACTGAAGAGATGTAAGTTGAATAAAACTGGGATTATTTACCAAAATTAACAAAATATATTAAAAGCATTTTGTAAGGTTTCATATATAATAGCGCAGAACAAAAAAGGTCACACATTGGCAGAAGATGTTATACTTCCATGTACAAAAGAAATCATTAAATTATTATTTGGAGAAGACGCTGTAAAGAAGATAGATAATATATCTTTATCAAATACTAGTCAAATGGAGGCTAACTGACAACATTTTATCAAATATTAAAGAAAATTTTATAAATGAAATTAAAAATTCACCATATTTTTCTATTCAGTTAGATGAATCCGTAGATGTAAGTTCAATGACACAATTAATTGTATTTTGTAGGTATATTCACTTTTAAAACAGTTTTTAAATGACAATCAATTACAATCGAAATATTTGTTTTGGAATTACTACTGATAGAACTCGTGCCATGATGGGTTGTAAGTCTGGATTGCAGATTAGAGTAAAAGAGATTGCTCCAAATGTAGATGTTGTACACTGTTTTATTCATAGACAGGCTTTGGCAACCAAAACTTTAACCGGTAGTTTGAAAGTTGTATTTAATCAATTAGTCTAATTGATCAATAATATAAAACCTTCTGCTCTTTTATAAAATTTTATAAAAGAGCAGAAGATTTTATATAATTCATCAAAAACACTCAACTTTTTATAAAATTTTGCTTGGACCTAGATGCTGAACACAATAAATTATTCTTTTATACTTCAGTGCGATGGCTATCTGCTGGGAATTTTTCAAGCTTATAAATAAATTGAAAGAACTTTTATGTCAAATGAAAAGTAGAATAATAGAATATTTTAAATTTGAAAATTTTTATATAACAACTGTGTCAAAACTTCTTGAAATTGTGGGTTATTTTAACAATTTGCAACTTCAAGGCAAAAATGCTAATGTCATTACACACTCGGATAAACTGAAGGCATTTATTGAAAAGCTAAAACTGTAGAAGACTAGAATTAATAATGAAAATTTGATCATGTTTCAAAATTTAAATAGTGTAATTGGAAATAACATGCCTCCCGAAGATATAAAGACAAATAGTTTGTCACCTAGATAATTTCATTAATGAATTTGGTAACTATTTTCCAGATGTGAACCTTTTGAGCAGTGAATTTATTATACCAACATGTTCTTGTGATGTAAAAAATGTGATAGAGGAAGCACATGTAGAATTTATAGAGTTAAAGAATGATACCACGGCTAAAGATCACTTCAAAACAAAACTTTAAATAACTTCTGGTTAAAAATGAAGAATTCATATCCATTGAGTTCCTCAATTGCACCTAAAGCCCTTATTTTTTTTTCAACATCATATTTGTGTGAAGCCGGGTATCTCTTAATACTAAAAAAAGAAATAGACTCGATATCGATGCAGATATTAAATATGCTCTACCAAAAACTAAATTAAATAAATTTAAATTAAAATAAACTAAATTTTCAGAAATTTATTGCTGATAACTATTAAAATTTTCACCTTTTAATAATTTTTAAAAGAAAAGGGGTCCATGAAGATTTTATAATATATAATTTAGGGAATGGGTTAGAAAAAGTTGGGAACCACTGCTATATGCAAATGAAGATTTGGCTGCTAAATTTAAACAAAATTTGATAACCATTGGGTGATATTAAACACTGTTAAAACAAGATGTTTAAATGTATTTTTGTTGTTCTGACCATAAAAACTTCATAGAATTTAAAACATTATTCTGTTAACATGTTGAAAACAATATTTTATAAATCTTTACTGATTTGTGGATGTACAGCTTCACTGTGGTTTTCCATAACATATCGCATATTTAAAATTTCTTGCTTTAGCTGTTTACATATTAAACAATTACTTTTAAAATTTTATACTATTAGGAGATGTAAACTTAATACAAGCATTAAGTTTTAATTAGTTAAATATATATTAGCATTTTAGTTAAAGATTCGATAATTTTTAGAGCGGAAATACTCATTTTGATGTGGTTTAAGTGCAAACAGTTGGTAGTCATAATAATTAAATTTTTTTGGAATGACATCTTTTTAGAATTAAAGCTCTTTACTTATATTAGAAACTTTAATTCCCTTACACAATAAATAACCTTCAGACAAGTAAATGTTGGTGAAGAAACATTTAAAAAATGAGAGTATTGCAAGAAGGTCTTCTGATAAAATCCATCCAAACACACGTAAAGTAAAAAAAAAAAGAATACACATTTTCACAGTTCTGATAATTTCATTCAATAGCATATTTAATAGTATGTAATGGTTACTTATGTGCAGAATTGCATGAAAAAAAGTAAATACACAAATAAATTAAGATAGTAACTTTAAAAGCAACAGTTGCTCACTTAAAAAGTGTTTATTTTTTCATAAAAAAGAATTTGAATAAGCTTAATATAATTTTATCTTTATTATTTTAAATCTAAAATCTATACTGTTTATATGTTCGAATATTATAAAGTTTGTGATTAAGAAAAAAAAAATTAAAAACTTGTACATTGAGTATAAAAGCTCCTAAGTAGTACTTAATGCTGTGTATTCTTCTTACCCAAAAAGTCATTTTTATAAATGGTAAACAATCCTTATTTTTAATTGCATAAAAATTAATAATAATTATTATAAATAATTGTTCATCAAAACCATAGTAGACCAAAAGAGATAGGGCAAGTAGAATTAAACGCACAGAGCTGAAAAAAAAAAAAAAGCAACAGGTACCTAAGATTACAAAGTGCTAAAAAATTGGAGATAAAAAACGTACAGAAATAGAAAGGTAATATGAAACAATTAAGGCTATATGAAAAATTTGTAGATGGCATGGCCTAATTGAAGTTTAAAGCCTATGTATATACGTGTGTGCGCCTTACTTAGAAAATACACTGTAACTCTTAAATGGTATAAGGAATCTGAATGAGAAGAGATGTGTATCATTTAAAAACATACAACAAAAAGGTTTTTTACGTACAAAAAAGAAAGCAGTATTTAAAAGCAAAACAATAAAATATTGGATACTGGTAGGATTCAAACCGCGGACATTCCATGTATGAAGTAAACGCCTTATCCAAATAACCTAAACATGCGTATACTTATAATCAAATAAATATAATTATGTAATAAAAAAAGTTATCCATAAAAGTATACACATGCATTACATAGTCAATTTCATATAGAGACAATAGCGACTTTATGAAATCAAAAGCCAACTGCAATGAGAAGGTAAAAGTTATAATTTTTTAAGTTGTCATTGTTGTAGTCGTTTTAAGTAAAATATGAAAAACTTTGAAAATGTCATGGAATGAAAAGTTTTTGTATTGTTCTGTATGATTTTTTTTCATACAACAAAAAAGCAAAGTTTAAAATACCTTTTCAATAATTAGTTATCCGAGTATTCATTATCATTCATAATGAGTTACTTATTTTTCATTCCGATAAGAATGAAAATATAATAAACAATGAAGAGATGTTATTACTTTAAATTTAAATTTTTTGTGTATTATAAAGTTTGTGATTAAGAAAAACAAAAATTAAAAATTTATATGTGGAGTATAAAAGCTCCTAAATAGTATTTAATATTGTGCATTCTTCTTACCCCAAAACTCATTTTTATAAATGGTAAACAATTATTATTTTTAATTGCATAACAATTAATAATAATTATTATTGATAATTGTTCATCAAAACTATAGTAGACTAAAAGAGATGGGGGGGGGGGGTAGAATTAAACGCACAGAGCTGAATGTTAAAAAGCAACAGGTACCTAAAATTACAAAGCGCTAAAAATTTGGAGATAAAAAATGTACAGGAATAGAAAGGTAATATGAAACAATTAAGGCTATGCAAAAAATTTGAAGATGGCATGGCCTAATTGAAGTTTAAAAACTATGTATATATGTGTGTGCGCCTTACTTAGAAAATACACTATAAGGTTTAAATGGTATAAGGAATCTGAATGAGAAGAGATGTGTATCATTCGAAAACATACAACAAAAAGATTTTTTACATACAAAAAAGAAAGCAGCATTTAAAAGAAAAACAATAAAATATTGGAGACAATAGCGACGAAATCAAAAGCCAACTGCAATTAGATGGTAAAAGTATTTTTTTAAGTTGTCGTTGTCGTAGTCATTTTAAGTAAAATTACTTTGAAAATGTGTTGCAATCAAAAGTTTTTGTATTGTTCTGTGTGATTTTTTTCATGCAACAAAAAAGCAAAGTTTAAAATACCTTTTCAATAAATAGTTATCCAAGTATTCATTATCATTCGTAATGAGTTACTTATTTTTCATTTCGATAAGAATGAAAATATAATAAACAATGAAGAGCTGTTATTACTTTATATCTAATAACTTAACTTTGCTTTATCATAGTAATAAAAAGTTTAATTTAGATGACATATCAGGGGATGTAGCCAAAAAAGATTTTTGTTTTTTATCAAATGATATTGACCAACTAATCAATATTTTTAATATTCCTGTGAAAATAATATCTTACAATGGTATCACTATTTCAAGACTTTTAAATACTTTTCAAAACGTTTTACTTACCGTAGGTATAAAGATATGATACCGCAATTTTTAAGACCAATACTGCAATTGTGTATGATTTTTTTTAAATATTTTTGCTTCCAACAAGGCTGCAAGCAACCACTTATTAAATTTGGAAGTTACTGGAAAAGAAAAGATGAAGATTGTAGAGCAAGATAACAATTGACGACTTAAAGGATTAGTTTTTAAATCATATCATGAATTTATCATTTACAAAATGGGGGCCATGCCTGGGAAGGCCTGATATATATATATATATATATATATATATATATATATATATATATATATATATATATATATATATATATATATATATATATATATAATATATATATATATATATATATATATATATATATATATATATATATATATATATATATATATATATATAGGGTGGGGCAGAGGAACTTGCTTATTTGAATTAGCCTTCCTGAAGTGTGATTTGCTACGATAACTTTAAGGAGGGGCTTAATCAAGAGCGCAAACTTTAAAATTTTGTTTATATGATGAGCCACATTAATTTATTTTCTTTTTTCTTTGTAGTAGTCATGAAATGGACAAACGTGGAACGTGCTTTTGCGGTTGAGGCATATTTTTCCTGTGGTAAATCAATCATTGCCACACAGCGTGCATTTCGTCAGCACTTCCATGTTGCACCTCGTGGCCATGTTCCAGGACGACAGTCAATTGTTTCGTGGGTGAAGAACTTCAGGGAATCTGGAGATGTGAAGAAAAAGAAGACTGGTCTCCAAAGGACTGCAAGATCTCCGCAGAACATGGAAGCGGTGCGGCAATCCATCTTGAGGTCTCCAATTTGGTGCGCAATATCCCGAGTTGGAATAATTGGTCCCTGGTTCTTCGAAGAAAATGAGGACAGTTTTGGTGACATCTGAGCGTTACGTGAAGATGTTACAGGATTTCTTCCTGCCAAAACTGAACGAGATGGGCTTGGACGATGTTTGGTTCCAGCAAGATGGTGCAACTACGCATACATCAAGAGCATCCATGGTTTTCTTGAACCAAGCCTTTTCTGGGCACGTGATCACTTTGAGGGGCAATCTTCAATGGTCAGCCAGGTTCCCTTAATCTTGCGCCTTGCAATTATTTCTTGTGGGGATATTTTAAGTCCATCGTGTACCATGACAGACCCAACAACCTGAACCATCTCAAAAATAACATTTGTGAAGCCGTCACCAATATTCCTATTGAGATGCTGGAAAGAGCCAACACCAATTTCCGGACACGACTGACACAATGTATTGACAATAATGGATGCCATTTGCGTAATATCATCTTTAAAATTGGCAAATTATAAAACTTACTTGTTCTTGATTATGCTATTACAAAATTCATTTTTATATATTCAATACTTTTGTTATAATATATGTTTCAAATAAGCAAGTTTCTCTGCCCCACCCTGAATACAGATATATATATATATATATATATATATATATATATATATATATATATATATATATATATATATTTTAATATATATATATATTTTAATATATATATATATATATATATATATATATATATATTTAAACTGTATTTTATATTTTATATATT
The DNA here is from genome assembly GCF_038396675.1 of Hydra vulgaris. Lineage (NCBI taxonomy): Eukaryota > Metazoa > Cnidaria > Hydrozoa > Anthoathecata > Hydridae > Hydra > Hydra vulgaris. The sequence continues at coordinate 69,676,011 of NC_088931.1, forward strand.
TAATATTATCATAATATAATTTATTTTATTATTTTTCAGGTGTTCAGGTGACGGAAAAAATACTAAAAAGAAAGAGAATCGCTACAATTGATTTTATTTTGTAAATGCTAATTTTCATGCTGGTTCGCTCTTAAATTGATCTACTTCTTCAATTCCAAAATGAAATTAACATGTTGCAACTTTAGATGTTGTAACATCTGTACTTTTATACAAAAAGCATGATAAATTTGTAAATCTTATAGTTAAGCTTTCAATAAGAATATACCTGGGATATTCGGATCATGTAATAAAGAAGATAAAAGACCTGTATGTTGATCATATGTAATGAAAAATGCATTAAGAAGCAGCCAGAGAGACTTAAAGAACTATTGTATCATCAAAACTTGCCAACCTTTCCACCATCTTTCCACAAATCCATCTTTTCACAAATCTTTCCACCACTATTTATTTCAATCTCATTTTTAACTTTTTCTTTGTGTTCAATAAAGTAAATTTTGCATACTCAAATTTTTTTAGGAGAACTTTCTATTGCACTCTTCACTCTTAACTTTTAGTGTTAACATTTTTTCTGTCTTTGCAATAAACCATAAATCATCTAAGTAGCCTCTTTGGCAAAACAATATTTAACTTTTTACATAGTTTAAAGACAATAATTGTCATTAAATGCAAAAACTAAAGCAGAAACTGTAGATAAAACAATTGTTTGAAAAATCCACACTAAAATCCAGGGAAATACAATTTATTTAAAATTATATCAACACAATGGTTTAATAGTAATGCTACAAAAATTAAAAACAAGATACAATTACAAATATATCAAAGATTGTAAAAAACTTCTAAATTGAGTCAAAAATTTTTACAACCTAGAAAAATTGCTATAAACTTAATTACAAATTTTTCATATGATAATGATGTTGATGATGATGACAATGATGATGCAAAGGATTAATACAGCATCCTAGATGAAAAAAAATAACAACATTTATATTGCTTAGAGCATGCATCTTGATTTTGATCTATTCACTGTATTTTTGTACCTATAAAAAGTATTTAATAAAACTCAAACAAAAGTTGATTTTGCAACCTTTTACCATTTCTAGATTATTTTTTTAATGACCAAATTGGATTTGATATAAGGAAAACATTTACCAAAAAACTATATATAATATATATATATATATATATATATATATATATATATATATATATATATATATATATATATATATATACATATAAACATACATATATAAATATATATATATATATATACATATATATATATATATACATACATATATAAATATATATATATATATATATATATATATATATATATATATATATATATATATATATATATATATATATATATATATATATATATATATATATATAAATGCTAACCTGACAGGTCCATTGATATCAGATAAACTATAAAACTGACATTCAAGTACTTCAGTGTAGTTAACAAAGTATTTTAACACTTTATAAATTGGTGCTGGAGGTGCTAAAATAAAAATAAACTTGAAAACATTGCTATCATCAAAATCATAATGCAACAATACATTTTTATAAAGTATTTAACAATGCATAGAGATAAACATAAAAAAAAACATACAAATTGGTTTAGAATAATACTGTATACTAGATCTCACAAAATAATCTTTATCATACACAGCATCTACAGATATGTTGAAGATGGCTGCATGAAAGCCAACTTTAATGGTGATGTTTGTATTAACTGTCTCAACTGATATAAGAAATGAAAAAGAACTGTTGTATGGCTTGAATGATTGTAAACTTACCTAAATTTAAAAAAACAAAACAATACACAACAAAAAAAACACAATAAAATTACAACTATAAAAATAAATTTGAATTATAATTGAATATTTACAAATAAAAATATGATACATTATATTTTAGAATTAAAACTTTAGAATCTGGTTTCTTCCAATTCAACATCAACTTTTTGTTTTCTTCATTTATATTTAATTCAGTAGGAGCATTCAAAGCTATATTAAAAAAAAAAAAAAATTAAAAATAACTATTTATTGTAACTTGGTATGTATATATTATAGTATATATTAATTCCCATTTATTGTAACTTTATAAAATGTATTAAAAGTAATAAAACATTTTCACTCAAAAAAAACTTGAAAATATTAACAAAAAAAAACAAAAAAAAACGTGACAGATCAACCACGTTCTTTTTAAAATTGATAAAAATTTACATTGCTGACTTGAAACACATCTAACTTCATATTGGTCAAAATTATTAAAAAAACTTATTTATTTATAAAATTTATTTATTATTATTTATTTAATTATTTTATTAAGTCAGTATTGTCTAATATGAGTAATAATAATATACTGATCTTAAAATTACTTTAAAATAACTTTGAATACAAAATATGCGGAAAAACTGAGACAATCATAATATTATAGCCAGGGAATGTATGTTCTGAACTTATATTCATTTACATTCTACAATTTATACTATAAAATATTAATAATATTATTATCTATATTTTTATACTATAGTTTTGTAACTAGTTTCCTTAATTGTTTAGTTTAATTTAATATAAATAAAATAAAAAGTAAAATAAAATATTTATTTTACTAAACTGAGATTTTTGTAGGTTGTTAATTTAAAAATGTTGTTAGTAAATGTTAAAAAGTATCACTGAACAGAATTTCTATAGAAAGCCTTTCCTTGTTGCTTTATATATATATTTAAAATAATATATATATAAAGCCAAATATAAAAAACATGGAAAATTGAGGTACCAGGAAAAACAATTGAAGTAAAAACAATTGTGTTTCCTGGTAACAAATAATTGTATTTTTTGGTAATATTACAAAAGCAGTTATTACAGTTAATTGTGTTATTGCTATTTTGCGCTTGAGTTTATCACCATTGGAAAACTGGAAAACCAATCTTGTATACAAATTTGATTATTGGGTAATCTTTTATCTCCTAATTATGTACTGAATTGCAAGAGCAGGGGTTGCAACAATGGCAGTTATTAATTAAACATTAATATTAGTAACAAAAGCAACGACGAGTAAATCGATTTGAAGTCTTTGTTTGTGGCGTCTTTTTATATTTATTTATTATTACTATCTTTTTATCATTTTAAATTTATCTTACAATCCATTTTTAGGAATTTGCAGAACATATTGTAGAACAGTCAAAGACCTCCCCATTTTATTAGGGGAGTATCTCTTATAGAAGGAAAAAAAAAGAGAAATGTGAGTGGTGATAAAACAATTAACTACATCTACGATGAGTATTTTTGTAGTTTTTAAATCTATAATTAAATAAAAGTAATTAAAATCCATCAAATAAAATACAAAGTTTTATTTAGTTTCTAATATAAAATATTTAAAATTAAAACAAAAAACAAACATTTTAATTAACTTCTGAATAAAATATTACAAAAAACCATCAGTAAACTACTAGAAACAAAAAACACCAAGGTTTTAATTAACTTTTAAATAAAATTTTCAAAAAACCAATAAAAAAGCAGAACATTTTATTCAAATATACATGAATAAAATACTTAAAATAAAAACGGCAAAAAATGAACATTTTAAATAATTTAAAATTTAAACCTTTCATTTATATAGTAAACAAAACAATTAGAATAAAAGCAGAAACACAAAAACTTCATTAACTCTAAATTATAATAATAATAATAAAAACAGTAATTTTTTTATTCAAATTCCTATTAAAATGGTAAAATGAAAAAATTCATTTTTACAAGTTTTTAAGGAAATGCCAACATTCAGTGTTTTGTTTTTCTGTCAATTTTATACTGAATTTTCCCATGTTTGTTAATTTATTGAGCTCTGGTTCTAAATTTTGTGCCAACTTGATGCCAACCTAAAACAGCTTTAGGTGGGCAGTTTTTGGCAACCTTATTTTTCTTAATTCCGAGGGCTGATATATATATATATATATATATATATATATATATATATATATATATATATATATATATATATATATATATATATATATATATACACACATATATATACATATATATATATATATACATATACATATACGTATATATACATATATACATACATATATATATATATATATATATATATATATATATATATATATATATATATACATATATATATATGTATATATATATATTTATATATATATATATATATATATATATATATATATATATATATATATATATATATATATATATATATATATATATATATATGTATATATAAATATATATATTATTTGTAAATAATATAAACTTATTGTTAAGTGTTATGTTTAAAAAAACTTTTTTTTGTTATATTTTGTAAATAACAATTTTTGTTATGTTTTGTTTATAAACTAATTGTGTTGAAAAGTAATATTTTGTATGTTTTTCATAACAACTCATGTTTTGCTAATTGTAAATAAATATATGTTTAATATATTTAAGTTAATATATACTTTTATTTTACATTTTATCATTTTGGCAAAAGTTCTTTGTAATTTAAAATCTTGATTACTTTTGATTAAAATAACTCTTTTTACCAGCTGATTAACTGTGAAGATATCAAATTTGTGTGGGTCAAAATTGTGTCATATGTTAGAGATAATATTGTTATTAATGTACTTATGTAACCAATTAGGTAAATGTGCACATCTAACACAGTAGAGACAATTTTTCTTTTTTTAAAGTAGAAAGCTGTTCAATTCAAACTTTTTTCTTTCAAAATAAAAAAAAGAGATACGGTTCTAATAAGCTTAAAGTATGCAAAAGAGCAGAATAAATAATATGTGTTCTTACTCCCCTTGTTTAGTATTATAAGTTTACAATAAGAAACTTTAAAGTATTAAACATTAATTGTTAACCAAAAGCCAAGATTATTAAATGAATTATTTTTCTATCATTTACTAAAAATTATTGATGTAAAAAGACGCAGATTCTTGCATTACATGAAAATACTGATAGTTAACATATTTCCTGTTTTTTATGGCCAAGAACTAATTGCATATTCCATATTTCAAGTCTAGCATACATATACAATAGTTTGAATTTTGATCTTACATACATGCTCAACTGAACAAACATACAAACTCAACAGTTCAAAATATAAAGTCAGTAGAATTAATCAAATGAGAACTTCCAAGATTTCAAGTCTTCACATTAATTGATTGATCTTTCTTCATTTGGCACTGTATATCAAATTTGGGCATTTTTTTATGCTTGTATAATACATTTTGACAATAATTAATATATTTTGATACAATTTGACACATATAGATCCTGATAATTATTATAGGTCCAACTAATGTCCGTGTTTGAGTGGAAAAAATTTAAATCATGACTAGAGTAGAAGCAAAAAAATAAATAAAAATAATAAAAAACCATAACATTTGATGTTCTTAAGGTTTTTGGTTCATGACTTGATAGGTTCAGCTTGTTTTTTCTGGTATCTTTAATTTTTAGGAGCAATTTATAATTTTTTATCTTAAATGTTTAATCTTTCTTATCTTTATAACTTTTTATTTTGTTAAAAAATTTTTAAGACACAATTTTAAGTCAAGATTTGACTTAAAGTTGTCAACTAAAAAGTTACCTCAAAATTTTACACATGTATATTCAAAAAAATACAACTTACATTTTGTGCATCCTCTAACATGAATACGCATACAACAATTGTTGTTCCAAGATGCAGGCATTACTTTTAAATACTTTGCAAAGTACAACCTTGGAAACCAGTTTATAGTATAAGGAAATATTCGACCCTTAGCTCCATTATATAAATTCTAAAAAAATTCAAATAACCAAAAAAGTAATTAACTAATTAAACTATCATCTAACTTATATAATATAATAAATATGACGTTACATAAATTATATTTATATATATATATGTTATATATATATACATATATATATATATATATACATATATATATATACATATATGTATATATATATATATATACATATATATATATATATATACATATATATATATATATATACATATATATATTATATATACATACATATATATATGTATATATATATATATGTATATATATATACATACATATATATATATACATATATATATATAAATTAGTAGAAAATCACTATACAAAAATTTATCTCATTTAACACTGTGTTTCATCAATAAAGGCTTTTCAGAAATGAAAGATAAATTAATAAAACTTCAATTTATACCAAAAATTAAATTACAAAAAGTCGAATAAATTGCCCCTGCCCAAGCCTTTGTAACACTAAAAGACCATAAACAAAATTTTCAAAACAAAATTCCTTGTAGGTTATTGGTTCCTCAAAAAGTGAGATTAGACATGTAAGCAAAATTAAATTGGACAAAATTAATAATATTCTTAGAAATAAATTAAATTTACAACAATGGAAAAATACCACTGATGTTATAAATTGGTTCTCCATAATCGAAAATAAAAATGACTGTGCATTTATTCAAATTGATGTTAATGATTTTTACCCTTCAATAACTGCAGATATTTTTGTTGTAAATGCAATGCATTTTAGTGAAGCTGCACCGAGCAGTGAACGCCTTACAAATGAATAATAAGTTAGAAAGAGTTTAACAGAGTAAGATAAAAGTACAAAAGGACAGATGTCCAGTGGAAAACAAAGAGCCTCAAAGTAGGAAAATACTAAAAAACTGAAAAGTAGGATGTTGTAAAAATAAACAATAACAATAAACAATAGTCGAGATATGTAAGAGTCATTTACTGTTGTTCTACTAAATTGTCGCTAGTGTCAAGCATAAGTGTGATGTATAGACAGTATCAGTGATGGAGCAGAATTATTTGTTTTATAAGTAGTTATCATGTGGTCTGTATTTTTAAGATGAAAAACATACATTATAGATATAAGTGTATCATGGGTGTCTCGAGTACAGTATGGACTCATGCCATCTGGTACAGTATGAACAACAAAAAGTCCTACAACTTTCGTCCGAGGCCGGTACCCCAAAAGAAGTTTCACTCTGGGTCTACACCAGGGTATCTTGTTAAGGTATCCCATTGTGTTATCCCAAAAGGACTATTCTCAGAGTATCCCGTCAGGACGATTGCCACAGACTTCTGAATTGACACTGGGACCAAAGGACACTTAGTAGGGCTCAGTACAACTTGCGTACAATTGTAAGTAACTTTGTTGACATGAGTGTCGATGAGTGCAGTGTTTTGTTGCAGTATAAGGAGTGTCAGTGAGATTTGTGAACTGTTTTGAGTCTTATAGATGTGTATGTAATGTAGACTGTCAATGCAGTGTACTTGTGTGTGTCTACTGTAATAGAATGTCTTGATGGTATGAGTTATTGGTATAAAATTGGTTGAAAGTCATTTTGACTGGTGTAACGTAGACGTGAATACTAGAAGTCCAATAATGGACTTATCAAAGCTCTCTGCCATTGTCATAAAGTTGCATCTCTTTCTTTTTTTCTACAAATGCTATCATGGTTGCTGCTCAAAGGAGGTATCATCTCTAGTTAATTCAGCCAAAACTCATTCTTGCTTGACTTGTCATTCAGCAAAGTCTCATTCTTTTACTGTACCTGTCCCTGAATGCTTTAAAAACTTTTATTCATCTAGTCTTCATCTTTATGCTTTCCTGACTCATACAACCTGCAACTTTTTAAGACTTCTGTCAACTGTTTTGTTGCTCTATAACTCTATTCTTATTTTTCCTAGTAACTCCTAACTTAATATAGTACAATCTCTCCAATTCAAATCTCCTTAATTCTAAAACCTCCATAACTCGATTAAATGCAAATTGCTGCCTTGGAAAGAGAACAAAACATATAAGATTTCTATTTTAACTGCTATGTTTATGCTAACAAAGGCATGGAATTCCATTCCAGACCAAACCTTTATAAATTGTTTCAAGAAATCAGGAATAATATTAGAAGCAGTAGAAAAGCATTCAAATGTTAATAACAATTCTTTCTGTGGGTTAGATGTAGAGGAGGCTGTAATGGAAACTTAAAAGATTATTTTGAATTGTTAAAAGCAAAATTTGATGCATATTTTAACCTCACGGATGACAAGTTAGTAGACATAGATTTTGATGTTTGCATTGCCAACAAATAATCAGATGAGGATATCATTGCAAAAATTTCTGGACATGATGCTATTGAAACTGAAGGAATCTATTGATGAGCGCATTGATGTTTCTAACAATGCTAAAAAACCAAGTTTGAACAAAGCGACTCATGCTACCACTCTACTTGAAAATTACAGTCTTTATTCTAACTTTAGAGATATTTTGACAAAGGCTCTTAAAGATATAAATCGTGTCATTAACATGGGTTTACAAGCTCATAAAAGACAATCTACAATTACCAACTTTTTTTTTAAAATGTAAAAGTTTAAAACACATAATATGTATTTCATTTAGGCCTAAGAATTACTATTTGTTTGTTTGTTTGATTTCTATTTGTTACTTTGACAAGAATATTTAAAAAAAAGTCAACTTTCTGTAATTCAAAAATCTCTCTTATTTGAGCTTTCATTTTTCCCATAAAATTCGAATTAGAGAGTACTGTAGTGGCTGCTTGCAGCCTTGTAAGAGGGAACCAGAATAAAAAAATAAATAATATTCAAGGAATTAGAAAGAGCTATTGAAAATATATATGCACTTAGCAACAATGGAAAGTAACAAAAACACAACAAGCTAAACAACCTTATGTAGCTTGTGAAGTTGTTGTCCAACAAAAACTGTTCCTTTAGTAACTGATATATTCTTGATCAAAAGTAAAAATTTTATAAAGTATAAAAACTTTGATATGCAAACCATGCATTGTGCAAAGTATCTGGTCTAGTAAACACCACATATTGCACAGCACCTACATTACATTACAAAATTGTGACTAATTGTTAATAAATAATAAAATCTTGAATATTAAAGACTGTGTAACTTGAGTGAAATCAAAAAAATGAGATCTTTAAACTTTTAAAATATTTCTAAAATCAATTCAAACAATTAAAATATTTTTATAGCTAAAAAACAAGTTTAAAAAAAATTAAAAAATTATTTTACTAAATATACATAAATTGCGTTACTACAAATATTAAACCGTTTTTACATTTGCTTTTAAATAAGTTGAGACTTATGAAAAACTCAATTTTTAAATTGTTATATGCAAGAGTTAGTATAACCTCTCTTACATGATATAAGCAAGCTAATGAAGTTTATATATAGATTATGCATCAAAACACAGCCTTAAGCTATGGCTCCAGTGTTTGAGTTGTGTCAAAAATCATGATACAAAACAATCTATACTGTTCCAATCTTTACCTTAGCAACCTAAGCAACCAATCTTTATTTCTATGGCAGCACTTAGGGTGGTCCATTTAAAACTATTTTTCTTATTTTTAAAGGTTTTACCAGTAATGACTTTTGATCTAAAAAAGCTAAATACTAAAAATTACAAATTTAGGATCATTTTTAGATCTCCCACAAAACATTGGAAGTTTAAGTAACAAATTGTGGAAGTGTTGCCCAATCTTTATTAATCACTTATGAATAGTCATAAAAAATTTCTTAAATAATCTTAAATAATCTTTTCAACAAAATATTTTGTATTAAAATGTTGTGCATTTAAATGAGTATAGTTCCTGACATTTAAATACTTTTCGAAGATTCTGTAATAAAACTTTCATTCAAATGCATTTAATATTGTAAAATTACATATAAGGAAGTCTTTTCTATTTCATATATATTGTTATTCAATTCAATTGAAATAATAAACTTAATTTAATTGAAATAATTTATAATAACACACATTATATTAATAAATATAAGCCACTAAAGTTTAACCTATTTCTTACGTTTTTATGTTTATATCTATATTATATATAGATATAATTTAGTTTATATATTTATATAGCAATAATAAAATCATTTAAAAGAAACTCAATGTTATTATCTGTGATTTTCTTAAGCAAAATGGTTCCAGAGTTAATAAATTTCCTTCGTGGTCCCTGGACTAGAAAGTGTCTTTGGTCTCATGCCAATTTTTTAATTTTTTGCTTTAATAAATTCATCACTTTTAGTAGTAAAAAAAATCATTATTTGTAGCAGGTCTACTTTAATTAAAATACTCTATTGAAAACAAGAAAGAGAAGTCTTAACATTAAACATTTTTTTCATTGACAAAAACTTTTATCTTCATGCAATAAAATATTACAAAATCCAACACAAATTTTTTTTAAATTTGTAATCCATACAAATTTAAAAAGGAGATTATAAAAGCTTATCTATAGATCGTTTCTTGGGATTGAGTAAATTTATCAATTACAGAATTTTTCTCATATTAAAAAAAAAAAAGCACTCTTATTTAGAGAACTGCAAATGTCAAAAACAATCTTTCTTCAGTACATGCAGAAAGGGAACCACTCATTTGCAAAGAATGAGTCAACATTATTCATATAAAATTTAATAACTTCCTCAGCATATAATATACATGTTTTTGCACCCAACTCGTGTAATTTAGTAAGAATTCCAAGTAGTGAGTTCAACTTCAAATAGGTTACTTTTCTGCACTCAAGCTCATTGGTTAGATTGTTTAATATGATGTTGGTTTCTGTAACCATTTTTTAATTTTCCAGAAAATAATGTATCTTTTGCACTCTCAATTTTGTATAAATGCTACTTTCAAGGTGTACAAACTCTTTGATCAGCAGCATTTGCTGACTCTTTACATCTGACTCATAGCATTTATAATTAGACAGAATAATTTCCAAGATAATAGAAAATAAAGCATAAAGATCTAGCAGATATTTTTCAGCAATTCAAATTGACAATGTCAATCAAAAATGCTAAAAAACTTATGGCAAGAAATGGAAATTTTCAATAATTCAGATTGGCAATGTCAATCTGAATTGCTCGCTATTTCTTACTCACTTTGTCAAATCTCTCCATGATCTGATCATGCTCCAGATAACTAACATAATTGCAGTTTCTTACAGCTCCATTTTTTGAAAAATTCAGGTGTCTAAGCAGAGTCTTGATTCAGTGTTCTTAGAGCTTCTATTTGATAAAACTGAAAAATCTATTTATGATAGAAAGATTATAAAATAAGCCTAATAACTGGATTATATATATAAAAATAAAATAAATAAATTATATATAATATTTTACATAATATTGTAATATAATAGATTATATATAATAAAAAGCAATGCAAACTTTAGTACATGCAGACCAGTGTTTTGTGAATTTTAGAACTTTCAAATCCTTTTTTCAAAGATTTGGGTACACTCCGGCAAAAAGTTGACAATGAAAAGAAGTTGTAAAGCTGCCAATAACTTATATGAATAGCAAAATTATGAGTTATCTGATAGACAGAAACATTTATAGACAAACCTATTATGCAAAGCTTCTTATAATACTGCTTTTTTTTTTATTTTATGTTACTTAACAAACTTGCAGTCAACTCTGGACCTAACCTGACCTCAAGAGATCAAGTCAACAATTGCTCAGTGAAGTTCTGAAAATTTCTCTCATAATTGTTAAGTATTAACGAGTGATGCGGCAGTTATCGGACAAAATAAAAACGTAAATAACTTATTTATAATTAAAAAAACAAATACTATTATACTTTTTTTAAATAAAACATTTATCTTTTAATAAAAATATATTATTTTTCATATGAAAAAACACCACCATCTGCAATTGATCTCAATTTTGCTCTGACACCTTTCATATGCGACTGCAAAATGTTTAAATCAATTTCTTGTAGTTTTAGTTTAATGCCATCAATCAAAACTTGCTCTGTTGAAGCTTGCCAATCTCCCTCGTAAACCTTCTGTGCCAAATGTCCCCAAAAATTTTCAATTGGTCATGCTTGAGGCACATTTGGGGGATTGGATTCTTTATCAATGTAATAGACATATTGGTCCATCCAATTTAGAGAATCTTTAGAATAATGAGAACTTGCTAAATCTGGCCAAAATAAATAGTTAAAGTCTCCATGATACTTGTGAATAAATGGAAGATTCATTAATATAGATTGATGAATTGATTGCTACAGCCTTGGAAGTGCGAAACAATGGCTCAGACATACCACTGTCAGATATGGCTATCCACATTAATAATTTTTTTGGAAATTTCTTTTCCTATAAAACGAACACTTTCTGGGCATGTCTTTTTGTTGTTTATGTAGTATCCAGAATTTCCAGGCATGTTGTCCCCTGCAAAACAAAAGTATTTTTTGTCATCGATGACTAGAAGCGATTTTGTGTTATAGAGTTGGTTAACTAGTTTCCTGCTTCTTTTCTTTGCCTTTATTTGTTGTTCTATAGTGTATTTTGGAGTCTTTTCACGTTTTCTATATTTAATATTCATTTTTTTTAACTGACAACCAATTGTCGATTGTTTTACACCAAATTTAATAGCTATTTTTCTCTGACTGACCCCTTTTCGATTGTTGATAAGTCTCATTAATTCGGCTTTCTTTTCTCTAGTCCAGGATGTCAGACAACTAGGGTGCTTTCTATCAGAAAACAATTGAACAGTTTCAAGTCATTTTAGGTTATCATATATTGTACTTCGAGCAAATTCTTCCTTTTCAAAATGATTTACAATTTTTTTTTTTTTTAATAGTAGGTTTATTTACAAAAAACATTTTTAGTCGCTTTCGAAAAGATTCTCGTTCAGCTGCATTTAACCTCATTTTAAATAATTGTGTTTCAAATAATAAAGTTTATATTTTATAGAACTTTTATGCCTACGCATAAAACCACAAAAACTAATTATTATGCTCAAATAATGAAATTAGGATTTGTCTGATAACTTCCGCATCACCCGTTAACTGAGCTTTTGTCTATCTCCTTCACCCACTTATATCTGCCAACCTGTTTTTTGGTTTGCCAAAAAAAAAAAGCAGCAATTTATTAGTTGTTACCAAGTGCTTCTCTGAAACTGAGTAAAAGAACCTCAGCCTAAAAAATGTAAACAATAAAATGGCTATTAAAAACAAAAAGATAAAGTTTACTACATTCAATAAATAATATTATAAAGGCTTTTGATTGTAATATTAAAAAATAAGGAATTGAATGTGTTAATGTTATTTTAATTTTTTTCTATTCTTTTGTTTATAAAACAGATCTTGTTAACTATTAATTACTAAACAATATTGTTTCAAAGTTTTTATAAAAATCTATAACCAACACTTAACTATCTTTGTTATTTTTTGAGACCTCATAGATCTTTATAAATGTTTTGCAATAAAAAAAACTGTGAAATTGGTGAAATTTATTAGTAATAACATAGATATTTAAAAAAGTGTTGAGTGGCTTTACCCAGTTTCTACCACAGACATGTCCCAAGATGACCTTTTGAAACATTGATTTTTACAGAGATTAGCATTGATAAAAAAAGAAGCAAATAAAAATTAGTTTTTTAGATTGCACTTGCTAGATGAATAATGAACCTTTAGTCTTCACTTATTGAACCCTCAGCGCTCTTTTGTAATTAGAATAACCACCTCACAGTTGAGTAAACCGAACACATGGTTCAAAAAGGTAACACTTTACCTGTCTCTAACTTAGTTGTAATTCAAATAAATGTCAAATAAATCTTCACTTCCAGAAAAAAAAAATTATTGCAAAAGCATATTTTGTTTAGAAAATATGAAAGTCTAAATGACACAATTTTACAATTTGGAAAGGAAACCTTGCATAAAAAGGCTGGGTGTGTCTGGATTACGGAAAATAACAAAATACACTCTTATTCAATTAATTTCTTATTGTATTCAAGTTACTATAAAATTTTGAAAATTACCAACTTTAGCATATCTAAAGAGATCGATTCATATTTAAAGAGATCAATTTATATTTAAAGAGATCAATTCATAAGAAAAAAAAAAGGAAATGAGATTTACTTAAAAAAAACCTTTAACAATATTGGCTGTAAACAAAAACTTTATCACACTAAAAATGTTTTAAATAAGTTTACTAAATATTAGTTTAGCGGATACTTTATCTTAAAATATTAGTTTTTAATAACAAGATGCTAAGAGGAGTCAGCTGTTAATTACAACTTTTTTTGAAAAGCAAATAACTGTTGTTAATATTGATCTATGATAATTTTAATTAAGCCCGGTAATTTAGACAGTCTAAATTACCAGGCTTAAAAAGTTATTTTAAAATTATTTTTATATAACAAAAAGGTAATATAATATTAAATATTATGTTTGAATAGAAAAAGCATAAAAAAAGTGGTCTGACAAGAATTCAATTCACTGCTCACAACATATATATATATATATATATATATATATATATATATATATATATATATATATATATATATATACACATATATATATATGTGTGTGTATGTATGTATATATATATGTATGTATGTATATATGTATATATATATATATATATATATATATATATATATATATATATATATATATATATATATATATATATATAGATATATGTATGTATGTATGTATGTATGTATGTATGTATGTATGTATGTATGTATGTATGTATGTATGTATGTATGTATGTATGTATGTATGTATGTATGTATGTATGTATGTATGTATGTATGTATGTATGTATGTATGTATGTATGTATGTAATGTATATATATATATATATATATATATATATATATATATATATATATTTATGCAATCTTAGCAGATGCTAATTTTGCAAAGGATTTGGTATATGGTTTATAAAGAAGATCGCAAGTAAGAGTTAATCCTAGAAGACGAAGACTAGATGACTCATTGAGTACCTTTTATTAATGTAGAAAGATCTAGAATATTGCAATAACCATTAGCAGAAAAAAAATTGAGTTTTATCTGAGTTAAAGATCACCAGCCAATGAAAGCCCCATGCTGTAGGAGAAGTGAAATCCTTTTTAAGCTGAAATTACCCCTGCATGCAATCCAAGAATAAATGGTAGTATCATCAGCAAACAACATCACCTTAGATGTGAAAATTTTTGGGAGATCATTAATGTAAATTAAAAAAAAGTATGGTGCTGAGGATAGAACCTAAGGAACCTCTGAAGTTACAGGAAGTAAAGAAAAGTGCTGTCTATCAAGGATAACTTTTATACTACGATTGGAAAGGAAGGATATAATGGTAGTTGTAAAAGGTACAATGATAAAGGAATTCTGATGATGAGCCTAAAATGTAGCTTCAGCAATACAAACCAAAAGTACAAACAGGGACACCATTTATGCGCAACATCTAATAAAAATAACATCTATGTCTAATGAAAAAGACAAACTTGATGTTTGTAAATTTAGTTTTAAATACTGTTTTGAATTTGATGCGAAGTTTTAACTTTTATGTTAAAGTATTGTAAATGTTGGTCTTTAAGTAAAAGAATTGATGAAAACTTTATGAAACATAATTCAGTATGGCTTCAAGAAGACTTTGTTAAATCATCAAAAAAACAAGATAATAAATCATTAGTGATAGACCTGTGAAAAAATTTGAGGAGTCAACAAATACTAGAAAGACCGGTCCCGTAAAACGGGTCATAATAGATCTGATTCACAACTCCCACATATCTTTTTTTTGTTTTCAATAAGTTACAGAAAATTGTAGAAAATAATGATCTTAACCTCATTAGAGATTTTTAATGGACAATATTAGTACTTATAGAAATCATGCGATTTATAAGTTTCTTATTAATTTGGTTAAATTATGCAATAAATTAATGTTCAAATAAATAAAAAGTATAAATGATAAATAAAAAGTACAATTAATAACTAAAGTCAACAAAAATGCAACTTGTGCTTGCGAACTATAAATTTTTGAAATGAAAAATCCAAAGAATTTCAGAACATTACAAAGTATAACAGTGATAATAGTAATTCTAGAAAGTCTGGACCTATACAACGGGTCATGATATGTCTGAATCATACCTTCCACTTATTTTTTACTCATTTTCAATAGGTTACATAAAATGGTAGAAAGTAATGATCTTAGCTTCTTTAGAGATCTAATTTAACATTTCATTTTGCGCTGCTAAAAATTTATAAACCTAATAAACCAAAAAAATAAGCCATATATGTATCAAAACATATACGTATACAAATATAAACATAGTCAAATATAAGTGAAATCCTAATAATATGTCATAATTTACAACAGTTATAAAAGTGAAGAAGAAGAGCGTGAGTTTAAGATCACGGTTTAGTTAAAAAAGCTATGCAGGAGAATAACTGTATAATAACTTGGCTCTACAGGCATTAAAGCCCACAACTTTTGCCTTTCTCAATCCCTAACTCAAGCAGTCAACTTTGATTGTGCACATTTTGTTGCTGCAATTTCCAGGTCAAGCCTCACACTTTTCCAGGGTTTTCTTCACATTGTGCTGCTGCAATTTTCAATCAAAATCGTTACTTTCATATCTATCAGCAAAACAATTCTCCAGAAAACAGACGCCTGTTTATTACTGCTAGAAACCATTGTAAAAAGGTTTTATCTAAAACCAAAGCCCACTACTCTCAGGTCATGAAATCTCGTATTTCGTCAAAAAAATTAGGCTCTCGTGACTTCTGGAGAACCTTTAATAGTATCAATAATAAGGGCAATTCTGTTATTTCACCTCTCTTGTATGGTTTAGACTTTGTCACCTCACCTAAAGACAAAGCTGAATTGTTTGCTTAGAACTTTTCATCAATCTCATCTCATGATTCTACTAATCACATCCTACCTGATACAGCCAAAAAAACAGGTTGATCTATTGCCTGACATTTGTATCACTCCAGCTTCTGTATCTAAAGTGATTTCATGTTTAGCCTCTTTTGCAGCTCCAGACAACATACCTATTATAGTCTTGCAGAAGTATTCTCCAGAGCTGTCATCTATACTTTCAAAACTATTTAACAAGTGCTTAACAGAATCTTGTTTCAGCCTGCTGAAAAGCGACATCTGTTATCCCTACAAATCAATATAAAAAGGGATAACATCTGTTATCCCTATTGATATTGATTCGCTAACAGTAATAACTGATAGGTTTCATCGTGCATTAAATAAAGGTGGAGAAGTTAAGGCCATCGGTCTTGCCAACATCGTTAAGCCTGACTTATTAACTAGTTTATCAAATGAACTGTTATATGCTAGTAGTTGTAATCTTGTTAAAGATGGCAAAAGAAAGAATGCAAAACTAGTTTGAAGTTTATGCTTAAAGCAACCTTTTGATTTAGAACATGCTCAAAACACTCTAAATAAAGCTTTATTAAGGCAACTAATGTGTACTTCTGACCCTCTGATAAATAGTTTGAGAAAGTTCCATAGTCGTGAAAAAACGTTCTTTCAAATGGTGTTTTTGATTTACTCAAAGAGGTTCCAATTTTTGACTAAGTGTAAATTGCATTTGTATGGTTTTAATTTTTGTTGGTATCCAAGAAGGGGTTTACTTTATTAGAATTTATTATTTATATAATAAAATATTGCATGATATGTAAAAACATGTTTCTTGTAAATATACAAGTTTGTTTATTTTCCGACATACTTTATAAAATATTTTTTAGTTCTAATTGTTTGAAAGCTTGTTGATTTTTATTTGGTTGCTAAGGACATTTGAACTACATGGATATAACTAAAATTTAATTAACTGTTAATATAAACCATTAGAGTTAATTTTGATCTAAGCAAAACTGGTTTCTAAGAGCCCAGAACTGCATAGCAACTAAAATGAGTAATTTTTTGTTTGTGTTATCATTCAAAAGCATAAAATAGCATTGTAGCTTGGGCTTCCAGTTAAAACTTTTTTTAAAAGTTCAAACCTGAACATGTTTGAACTGTTATGGAAAAAAGTTTGAACAATTCTGAACTTTATTTTAGTTATGTAAAATCAGACAAAAGTAATACAAATTATGCGCTAAAGTATTAATTTTTTTGTCATCATTAATTAGGACAAAACTAAATAACATCAATGAGTACTCTTCATAGTTTGCTTTAAAAAAGTTTGTGCATCTAAAGTTTTGTCATTTAAAGAACTTCTTATTTTAGTAGCAAAATGTCCAAGAATAGAAAAAGCTCTCTCAGCTTCTACGGATGTTGGAGGAATTGTTTGAAGAGCTTTGAAAAGTTAATCTAAATATTTGGGCCTAGCTTTGCTAGCTTCAAAAACAGCCATTTCCTTTTGAACGAGGTTTGTTCCAATTTCCTGATGGTCAAGAATGATTTCAGTGTCTGTTTGTTTAACAAAAAGTTTGAGTTGTTAAGTCATATTCGTTTTTGATACTTTTTACATTATCAGTTATACTATCAGTAATACTATTTACTTCCTTGTCATCATCAGAGCTATTGTCAGATGGCTGAAATAATCGTCTTTTTTTAATAATGTTGCCAAATTGGTCATCTTTATTCAAGACATTCGGATTTGAAAAGTACTTCATTAGATGAATTAAATGAATGTTTCTTCTTTCAATTATTCTATATTCAAATTTCTGTTTAACAAGTTGACTTATAGGTGTATTAGCTTCATGAAGTTTTTTTTTCCTTGTAAATTCAATCACAATATCAGAATACAAAAGCTTTCATTTTGAAAGAGTATTAATGGCCAATTTTAGTGGTTTTAAAGCAAAACAAAGTTCATTTATGACATCAAGCTCATTTTTAGTTAAAGGAAAATCAATATTCATACCAATCAGAGCTATTTTTACTTCTGTTTGCACCTCAAAAAAACGTTAAAGTATATCAATAGTGCTGCTTCATCATGTCCTTATTTCACAAATCAAAGCTTTTTCTTTTCCAAACTTTTCAATTATATTTGGTTGAAGTTCATCATCATTGCTCACTGATAGTTTGAATATTATCACCAACTTCAGTCCCATCATCATCACTGTAACCTTGAATATAATCTACAGCTTTCTTATCACCATTAACAGGGTTATTATCAGAACCATGTTCATCAACTATGTTTTTTGTAAAGAGCACATCAATCACACATAGATGAATAGTGTGGTTGTTACACATTTGATATTCAAGCTTAGTGTTGGGACCAATTTTTTTCATGAAGCTCCATCAGTAACAGAAGCTACAATGTCTTTGTTCAAATTTAAATAAAATGAATTAAGCTTATCACTGATCAATTTAATAGTTTTTGTTGGTGGCATTGTACCTTGGGTTCTTATTATTCCAAGCGATATTCATATATCTTCTGTTTTTTACTCATCAAATGTAAGACTAAATTTACGTTTATCTTCAAGTTTCATTTTCAAAGAACTTATAACTTTTTTCTTGACTAATGTAAAGTATGATCGCGAACAATTTGAGGACTTTGAGGAATTTAGTATCGCTGGGCACGAAATTCTAATAGCAAAATTTCACTTTTAGCAATGGTGTGAAAGCTGATTCCATCAATAGCTGATAGTCAACTTTCAACAAATTTCAGGTAGAGTTTTATGGTCATCTTTGAAAAAACTTTCAATTCATGGTATTTTAGCAGCAAGAATGTTTTCTGCAGCCTCAGGTGCAGAGTTTTTGCATTTAAAAATTTCAATTTTTGTTTTGTTTTTAAATGCCTTGTAATAGCTGTTGCTGTTAAGCCAGGTGTTTTGAGAATAATTTTACGGAGTTAACACCTTCTATGGTATTATGCTATGGTATAATGTTAAAATCCATTTACATTCTACAAAAAAAAAAGAGATGCAACCTTAGCAGATGCTAAGATTGCATCTCTGATTAGGAAATAATACAAGATATCATTTCCTAATAAGAACACAAACAGAAAGTGCAGATTTTTCACAAACAGAAAGTGCTATTGTTATTTGACAATCACGAAACACATCCTAATATTGTACACTTAAATTTTGCAAAAAATAATGGAACCATAATGCTTACGTTTCAACCACATTCCACACACAGATTGGAGCCTTGGATAAGGCAGCTAACAGTCCACTCAAAAACTATAAAAATGTTTGCTATAACTCAATGGTTGTAAATCCTGGAAAAACCATTACAATATATAATATTCTGAAACTAGTAAGTATTGCGTTTCCACAGACTGTATCGCTAAAAAAATTTTTGAGTGATTTTCTGCAACTTGTATTAACCAATTAAATCCTGATATTTTTACGGTAATTAAACCTTGTCCTAATTATATAACTGATCATCCAAATCCATCTTTTTCACAGACCGATTCAAATAAAGAAATCTGTCAAACTTATTCAATTTAACCAGCAAATAAAAGGTTTCTAAGAATCTATTCAGATACCAACTAGTCAGGTAGAAAAAAAATAATAAAAGTTCTACTTGTATCAAAAAAAAATTTCCAATCAAGGCCCAATCACTCAAATAGTTCTTAAAAATTCAACCATACCACCTGAATTTATTAGGCCTAAGCCTAAAGCAGGTCCGGGGTCAGCATAATAAAGAGCGAGGAAAAAGTGTTCAACTATAATTCTAATTAACTTAATTAATTACTTACCAGTTAAAAAAAAGCAAACTAATAAGACTAAGATTAAGAAAAAAAATCATTTGAATAAAAAAAATTTGTTAAATCTTTTACTTCATATTTTACTTCATAAAATATTAATTGAAACTTAGTTACTAAGTGTTAAACTTTAAAAAAAAAAGTAGTTGATGTTTTCAGTATGTTGCATTTTCTTTAGCATTTTTATTTTTTTAGCTTTTTAAACATAGACTAATAAAGAAAAAAAAAAAGGCTTAAAAAATGCAATTATTTATTTAACAAACTTAAATCCATTTACATTCTACAAAAAGATATATTGAAACTTTAACAAATAAAATTGTATAAATTACATTATATTAAAAATTAAAATTTTACAAACCTCATCATCATTCATTTTATACTTGTCTACACCATATGAAATTTGATATGTTGTTACCCATGAATCACTGTTAGAATCACCTTGTACATTAATACCTGATATTGCAGAAACTTGATTTAACTCAATCATTGTATATGGTTTACTATCATTAGATAAAGCACACCATGTATATGGGCTATCAATGTATGCATCCATTATTGTAAAATTGACTGTTGAAGACATTTCAGCAAATATTGGAATAACATCACCACAAACTAAAAACAATCACACTATGTGAAATTAATTTTTATGTTATTCATTGTAAAATGCTCTACATAGTTCAATTAATTATGTTTTCTATATTAACTAAGTAAAAATTCTATTTTATTATAGTGATTTTTTTTAATTTTTTTTTTGTATTTTCTAGAAAAATAAACTTGAGAAATATGTAAATAAAATATTTATTTTTTTTACTATTTTAATCATTATTTCATCCTGCTTGTGTCATTAACAGTTATAAAAAACCAAACAATTAACAAAAAAATATTAAAATCTCGACTATTACTATTTAATCTAAAAAACTTAGTGTGTCATTAACAATTTTGAAAAACCTCTCATATTTGTTATCAACAATTATAAAAAAACTCATAGATAATATATTCTTAGATTTAAAACTTTATTTGCAATAAGCCAAACACACTTAAATAGGCACAATACCTTTAAAGTAAAAAAAATAGAATAAATTCAAAAGAAAAACAATAGATTTCTAATGAAATAATAAAATCTTTGTTTAAGTACAACAACTAATGTTGTTGTTCCAATGTAAAAGAACGCCATTCATCACCATGCCAACCTTCATACTCTTATAGATAACCTTGATTTTAATAATTACTTGAATAAAGTAAATTTTTATTTATAAAAAATATACAATTTGATAAAGGTACACGCTTACATTTCATGATCTGTCTTAAAAACTTTAGGAAATCTTACATTTACATCTACTATGGTATTGTCAATTGTCATTTGAAGAGGCCAGTTTCAAGAACTAAAGACAAATGGCTGAAAAATGCATATGCTTTAAGATGGAAAAACACTAATGGTCTTCCTCTTTACAACTATTTGTTTTAGAAGTATTTCAATATTGACTTTTATGTTAATGCACTTTCTTATCAGTTTAATTTCATTCACAACTTATGTATATTTTGTATATTTAAAAAAAAAAATTATTTTATATACTATTATTTTTGCTTTTTATTAAAAAAGATAACTATGTAAAAAATTTTTATATTATTTTTAACAGGTACATTTTTGATTTTGGAATGTTTCATCTTTTTATCTTTAATAACACCCACTAAAAAAAAAAAAAAAAATAGTGAAAAGTATTTTTTTATTAAAAAAACAATGTTGCATTGAAAATGTATTTTTATTATAAAAAACAGATATTTGGTTAAAGCATCCCAGAAATGTTTTCAATAATTTCATCATAAAATAAAAATTGAAGACAAATGTGATATTCTGGGTGGACAAACTTACATGTGCCTTTTTCCATTGGCAAATGTAAATTTATGTAGCTTGACTATGTAGAACATTTCATGTGCAATTTTCACAAATTTTTTTCAAAAAATCATTTTCAATGTTTATTTTCAATTAAGTTAAGTTGGATTTTAATAAATTTTAATTATAAGTCAAATAAAAATGTATGAAAGTATGAAACAAATAAAAAAATTATATTAAGTAAACAAGTTTTGAAAAATTGATAGTATTCATTTATATTTTTACTATGTTATGTAAAATCTGCTAATCCATTTAAGTGCAGAAATAAAATCAAAGTATTAACACTTGTTAGTAACCTACTAGATTTAACTAAACCAACTTAATAAGTAATTAATAGGATTAAATTTATTTTCAATAGGGTACATATTAGTATAATTTAAATTACAATATTAAAACTTTATAAGTTTGTTTTTTATTTGTTAAAAAAACTAAATTTACTTTAAAACATTTAAAATTCAAACTAAATTAAAATTAAAATACCTATTCAAATTAAATTAAGTAACAAATTTTATAATTTTTTAATAAAAATATGTATTGATATTGTTGAATAACGCAATAAACGTTTACTTAGACGTTTTCCATAAATTTCAACAGCCATATGGCTATAATCATTACTAGAAGTTTTTCTAACAATTTTAATCTGACTGCCAACTTTTGTAGTATTCAGAGTTGATAATACAGGAGAGTAGCCTAATTCAAAATTACCAGGATACTCCTAAAAAAAAAAATATTAAAAAAAAAAGAAGTTCAAAACATTTTTTTTTTGTTTCTAAGTAGGAACATTTCTACAAACAATAATAATTAAAATATTTTTCTTTGTGACTTAAAATGATACTTATTGTTATTACCACATTTTATATTTTTTACAAGAAGATTATGTGATAAAAAATATATATTAATAATCTACATTAAAATGTAGATTATTAATAAACAACCCACATTTTAATGTAGATTATTTAATCTGCATTAAATGTAGAATATTATTAATCACTTTTCCCAGTCAGATGAATATGAAAATATAAACTAATACAACTTCAGTTTATATTTACAACTAAAGTATATAAAAAAGCATAAAGTTGTGTAATCAACAAGACTACGAAACTTTTTGACAGACATTTTCTAGTAATTATAAATTTGAAGGACTGCATATATTATATGAAATATAATACATGTAGTCATATATTTTCACTTTACTACTTTATTCATAGTTTTTTAACATATAGCTACCAATACTAGCCATTTATAACATCAATAAGTAGATTTATTCATTTATATGTTCTCATTTTTTTAAGCAACATAACTACATTCAACTTCAATAAAATAAGAATTTTGTTATCTCAAATTTTTTTTAGTACTTTTTTTACCTCTGAAAGTATTAAGATATCAAGCAAAACACTTTTAATACAAAAACTGTGATTGAAGCTCCTTTAAGAAATGAGTGTCTCTGAGTTTTCTGGTTTCTAACAAAATCTATATATTTTCCAAAAAAACTTTTAAAAAATGTTTATATGTTTATCAAAACTCCCTTCTTATAAAAATTTAATTACATATTTTTAAAGGTAGCACCATTCAGATGGTCCAACTAAAAGTATAGACTGAATAAATTGTATGTTTAAATTTAAATTTAAAAAAAATTAAGTTTATACCCATTTGTTAATAACATTTTTTAAAGATAAATTTAAAGGTTACCTTTAAATTCATCTTAACATTAAGTTTATTTACCTTATGATTAGACAATCCAAAACTTAAATTCATATAGCACACGCTTAACAAAATAAAGTAAACAAACATTTTTTATATACTAAGCAAAACTGAGGTCTTTTAAAAATTAAAAAAAAAGCATATAAAATTAAAAAAATAAATTATTAAAATTTACAATTAAATTATTTGTATATTCTATCAATTTAATAGTAATTTATTGGATTGAAATAATAACAAACAAAAAAGAAGGATTTTTAGACACATTTATTTTCTATTCTATTATTTGTATGGAGTGACTCCACTAAAAATATTTAGAAATTGCATTTAAACAAAAAATTTCCGAAATGCTTTTAAATTTATTGTATTTAAAAAACAGGTAAATATGAAGAAAAAAAAGTGGCTGTTTTACAGCCTAAAATTTAGTATCAAAAATCACATTTAAAACAAAAAAATAACAATACATTCCTGGTAGTACTTGACTTAACTCTCTATGCGATGGCATTGTCTCTATGTAGCAATTGTCTCTATGTAGCATTGTTTTTAAAAGTTCCTGTTTCAACATTTTATGGTTGAGAGAGGTTAGCAACAACAAAAAAACAAATACCTGCTAAACTGTAGTGGTCCCCACAACTTTACAAAAGAATAATAAAGAGAAATGTCATGCAATTGTCATTAGCTTTATTATGTTTTGTATTCAAATAGTTATTGTAATCATTATTGCCTACAATTATTAGCAAAGTAAGGCTCTGATAAAATTTTGGAAAATATATAAATGCATTCTTGATAGATTTAATATAATAGAAACGTATGCGCCAAAATAATAAATTTTGACTGTTTCGTTTCAGCCAATTATGAAAGCTGTTACAATGCGTTTTTGCACAATGTCTAAAAGAGAAAGGGCACCATTAGAAGATCCACCTCAGATATGGCAACAGTATTCCATACAAGGAAAGGTTTGAGATTTATAGAGATAAAGTATAAAAATACCTTAGCATATTTTTTTTTTGTTTTTTTTGTTTTTTGTTAATTCACCTCCCCAAGGCCCAAAGGCCACTACAGACGAGGAGGCTATTTAATTGTGGTTATAACCCTCTCTCAACTCTATAAGTCCGAAACACGAAACTTGACGAACAAGGCCGCTGCGCAGAGAAACAAGTTGAGCGCGGTACTGCCAGGGACGTGGTGGGGATCGAACTCGGAACCTCTCGCTTATGAAGCGAGCACTCTACCACTACCGCATATATACACCACTACAGCATATGCTAATTTTGCAATGGATTCGATGTATGGTTTCCAAGAAAGATCAGAAGTGAGAGTTAATCCTAGAAATGAAGGGTAGATGACTCATCAAGTACATTACCATTCATAATTCAAATTCATTAAAAATAATTTTTGGCTTGTGACCGAATTTCTCCTAACTCAGGTAATTAAAAAAAGTAATTAAGAAAGCATGACAAAAATGAAGTTTAAATGTATGAATAATAACACTTTTTAAAAACATTTGATAAATGTTTAGTTTTAAATTTTAATTCAAATTTTTAGAAAGAAAATTCTTTTTAAAAAAGACTTTATTTATGCAAACTCATTAAAAAGACAAAAGAGTTTTTTAATATGCAATATGTTGCGTTTTTTTACTTTATTAGTTTAGGTACATATAAAATATGTTTTAACCAAATACACTCCTTTCTTTTAATTACTCAATGCATCCTTCCTATTTAAAGTTGTTCCTATATAAAGAAACAAAAGAAGAAGAAAAATAAAAGAAAAAATAAGGAAGAAAATTATAAACAATGAATAAAAAGATTCGTTATTTTATACTTATTTTTTAATGATTTAATTTGTCAATAATTTATTATTATATTTTTTCTTTCTAATTTTACTATTATTAATTTTCTTGTATTATATTATTTTTTTTTTATATAGTTAATTTTTGTTTTTTAATGTTTTTTTAGTTGCTGTATCCTTTATTATTATTTAGTTATTATACATATATTATCTGCTGTTATATTATTTAACATTAGACTATTCAAAATTTTTAATACAATATAATTTTATAATTTTTTAATTAATATAATTTATAATTATTATATAATTATTATTATATCCTTTATTATTATATTATATGCTTATATATTTATTTATTAATGCTTTATACCATACTTTTATATATTACTGTTTTGTTTTAACTTATATTTTTCAGGATCAGAAAGCAAATTGTAAGTTGTTAAATTTTTTATAACAAATTTTTTATAATGCAGTATTTAATTCATTTTTCATTGCTATAATGTAAAATATCAAATTAGATAACCCTATCATGGCAAGTAAAAGTGAATCAAAAGCTTGGAAATATTTTACACGCGAAAAAAAAACAGAATCAGCTATTTGCAACAGACTCTACCAACTAATACCCTAAATTTTTTGAAAAGTCCATGACAATTCAAAACTATAAATAAAATCTTTAACACTATATCTAACAGCAAATTTTATGATATTCTTGATTCTAATAAAACTTTAAAATCAAATTCTGAATTGTACATTTATCTAAACATTGGTTCTTTGCACTTTCATATTGATGATCTTTGCAGCCTCATAAGTTTACTTACCATTCTTCCAATAGTATTTGGAATTTTGTAATCTAAATTATACATTAACAATCCCAAAATAATTGACATAAGTATAAATGGCTATAATATCGAACAGTGCTCCACTGAAGCTAAAAAAGGAGTTTACTCGACTATACATACAATCCGACCTAAACTACAATATTGGAAGAGATCTTATAGTATATGCCCCAAAATATCTATAATGTATCTTTATTTAAATCTTCAATCTTTTTAAGAAAAATATCATCATTGGCAGTATATATCAGCATCCTTAAATGAACCTAAAGCAATTTATTTCTGATCATTTTAATCTTTTGCTTGAAAAACTTAGGTCTGAAAATAAACGGGTTATGCTAATGGGTGACTTCAATATGGACTTACCAAACTACAATTAATCCATTATTATCTATGATTACCTTGACTCACTATATTCTTACTCTTTTTTCCTAACAATAATTCAACCAACGCAAGTAACCCGTAAATCTAAAAAAATTATTGATAACATCTTTTTAAATTTTCAAATTCCTAATCTTATTTCTGGCAACCTAACAATTTCAGATCACAAAGCACAGTTTGTTTGCATTCCTAGTACTCCTTCCAAAAGAAAAAAGTTCATAACAACTAAAAGATCATTTAAGAATTTCAATGATAATGAACTTATTCACGATACTTTACATAGACTTGGAGTTTCATATTAAAGAAGATGATAATGTCAACGAATCTATGAACTTTTTCAAAACATTTAACACAGTTCTTGATCGTCATGCCTTGTACAAAAAACTGAACAAAAAATAAGTTAAACTCAAATCTAAACCTTGGATCACTAATGAAGTTCTGAAGTCAATTATAGTTAAAAATAAGCTCTACAAAAAATTTATAAGATCCCAACACAAAAAGAGAACTTTTCAATAAATTTAAAATGTACATACTACATCTTCTTCTTTAGCAAAAAATTTAAAAATACAAAAATTACATGTATAAAATCCACAAATTAAATCTTGCATTCTTAAATTTAATGGTAACACTATCTCAGACAATATGGCTGTTTCTAACATTTTCAACAACTACTATGAAACAATAAAATGCCCACCCAATAGTAAAATGATTTCTTCTAAAAGTATTTTCTTTGACTATTTAAAAATTCTAATTTTAATTCTTCCTTTCTTAATCCAGTGACTGAAAATGAGGTGTCTGATTTAATAAAAAATACTTTACAAAATGTTAAAAGTCCAAATAGTATCCTAACATACCTTCTTAAACTTAATTCTAATGTTATTTCCAAGCCTCCCTGTGTTATGTAGAGTAATTCTTTTATGAAAGGCCTTTTTACAGATGTTTTTAAGATGGCCAAAGCCATTCCTATCCATAAAAGGGGTTCTCTCATGGTAATAGAAAAGCTCTTGACAACAAACTTTTTGCATGTGGAGTGTTTCTTGACTTAGAGAAAGCTTTTGATTCTGTTGATCACTCCATTCTCCGAAGTAAATTGGAACACTGTGGTGTTCGAGGTATTGCTCTTCAATGGCTTTTATCATATCTTCTCAATAAATTGCAATGTGTCTCGATCAATGATGCCAAACCTTTGCCAATAAAATACTCCACAGGTGTACCCAAAGGTTCTGTATTAGTCTGCTTTTCCTTATTTTTATAAATGATCTTAATATTTTTCTAAATTTTTAATAGCTTACCATTTTGCCAATGACACCAACATACGCATAAAAAACAAATCATTAAAAAAATTATCAAACATTAATCATGATTTATCCAATTTACTTCAATGGGTGCGCTCAAACAAACTAAGTCTTAATATTAAGTATAATATTTAAACATATTAAGTCTTAATACTAACAAAACTGAACTCATTATTTTCAAATCAAGTCTATCTAAAAACTTTGAAAACCTAAACTTTAGACAAAAAGTGGCAAAAAAATCTTTTGTGTACTTTCATTCATATATCTTGGAATAGAAAATTGACTCTATTCTTTTCTTCTCATCTTAAAAGCTTAGCAGTGAAACTGCGTAGATCAAATTGGATGCTAGCCAAAATTTATCATTATGTCAATTATGAAATTTTACTCAATATATACCATGCAATTTTTTTTCACATCACAGATATGCATGTCAGGTTTGGGGACAAACCAAGTCTCATTCTTTTTTTTTATCTAACCTACAAAACAAGGCTTTTTTAAAAATAATATACTTTCAACATTAACATTCTAATTCTGTCATCCTTTACTTTTTATCAAAAGTACTCAAAATGTGTGATCTTGTTTATATATTAACTGTTTATTTGTCTGTCATTTTTTTCACCACTAAATAAAGTTCTTGTTATTATCATCGATCTTTTAGTAACTTAACTATCCATCCTATATTGCTGTACAATAAAATACACTGATAACTCTATTACAAAGCAATGCATCAAATAGTGGAATAATTTACCTCTTCATTCAATTTATTTACATTTTATAACTGTCATTATTACTTATTATTATTCTTTTATACTTATCTGTGACATTTATACAATATTATTATTACTATTATTGTTATTATTATTGCTGCTGTTGTTATTATTTTCTAGTAAATGATATAAATTAATTGACTTAATACTTTCATTTAAAAAGATATATGAATCAAGGCTGATACTTGAACATCTTATTGTAAACTTTCAATAATAAGAGTAGAGGGGATGGGTGATTGGGCAATCTTACTTTTGGAAAAAATAAACTTACTAAAAGAAAGTATAAATAATAATAAAATGCAAAGGAATTTACTTTAAACATTTATAACACTCTTGATTAATATAATTAAATAATGTAATGAAATATTATTAACATATTTTTAACAATTTTTTTTTCTCAAATTAACAATTATCAATTTTCTAAAAGAAACAATTATCAATTTTGTTCATTTTTTAAAAGAAGCAATCATCATTTTGTTTACTATGGCATAAATACATCATCCAATTAATCTTAAAAGAGTACTTATGACATGAAAATATAAATTGAAAAATACATCACACATTAAAGGTGGAAATTTACCTGGTTAGGTAACCTGTTGTGATACTGCAGTTGGTGTTATTAAAGTAGCAGTTATTATTGATGTTGTTAAGTAGAGCAAATTATATATCATGTCGACAACATTAAAGAAATCACAGCTTCTGTTATATACCAAAAAAATAAGTGTGTTTAAGTGTATTGGGTTAAATCATATTTGATAAACTAATAAAATTAAAAAATCGCATATTAAAAAAATTCTTTTGTCTTGAAAGTATATTTGAACAAAAGATTTTGCATAAATTAATATTTTTTCAAAAATTCTTAATTTATGCTTTTTCTTTCTAAAATATTGAATTAAAATTTAAAACTAACTCTCATTCTTTGTGATATACTAGTATAAATTTATGTACATATATATATATATATATATATATATATATATATATATATATATATATATATATATATATATATATACTATATATATATATATATATATATATATATATATATATATATATATATATATATATATATATATATATATATATATATATATATATATATATATACATATATATATATATATATATATATATATATATATATATATATATATATATATATATATATATATATATATATATATATATATATATATATATATATATATATACATATAGGTAATTCCACGACGTTAGGTTTAGACATTAGAGAAGATTTTACAAGAATTAAAGTATTGCTAATGGTTTTAGTAAAATTTTCCAAATAAATATGAACTTGATCTAACATATTGCACAACAAAACGCTGTCAGAACTTATGTAGATTACTTTTCATTCAACTTACGGTGCCTAAAAGTAATGTTGCATTCAGAACGATAAAATTAGGCAAAACAAAAAAATTTTTATTTTAAAATTCTCTGAAACTATTAATGCCATACATTTTAAATGGAGTTATTCTCAAAGCATAGGTCTTAAATATTAAAATAATATAAAGTTTTTGGTATCCAAACATATATTACGATTTCCTCATGAGAGTGCGCTGCTATGTCCTCAGTTGGAGGGTAAGTGTAATGCTAAAGTGTTAAAAGTTTTAAGAATAACAATCTTTGGTGTAGTGAATGCTTTAACATTTTTCTAATCTCAACGGATGACATTTCAAAAATAATATGGCCTACGAATTATAAGAAAAAAAAAGTGGTGATGTTTATGCTTAAGTCTTATTTTATGTACTTTGATGATAGTCTTTGAGACTTATTATTGTTATTAGGGAGACTATAAATTGTATTTTTGATAATGCGCTTCCATTGTTGAAAAATGGCTGATGTTATGACTCGCTTTAAAAAGGACAGTCTGACCAATATATAAAGCTAGCATCCGATAATTATAATTCTTGATTAATCAAAAGATTTTTAATTACTTTTATATCAGCAAATATTTCTATTTTTTGAACCTCATTAGATTGAGGCCTGATTATGTGTAAATTGAAAATGAGCACTTTGAATTCGCCTCACAAAGCAGTGTCTCAAAAAAGCAGGCAAATTAGTAAAATTTGTTGCGTGAATATAGTAAAGAGCATTATCATAAATTCCTTAAACCCACCACTCCACTGTTCAAAAGTCACTTCATCTGCACCAAACACCAGTTTAAACCAGCATTCATTGAAATTCTCATATTGAAGATTACCGCAATATTCACAAAAAAGAAACATACACTCTTACCGGGATGGATTGCAAACAAAATTTTGATGTATGGGTAGACCAAGCATAGTGGCAAGTGAGTTGATCACAAACTGAAAATTCGCATTTATAGCACACACGCATACATTTTCTGGAATTTCTCTTTGAAGCTTAACATAAAATGGTCTGCTGGAAGCAAATTTTGAAAGTTTCACGGACACACCAGCATTGTCATTCTTGAATATTCCAAATGCTTCCTTCAGTGTGAATAGCAAATGACCAGTTTTTCTTTTCTCCCTAGTAACTTTACTGATAGCAACATCTTTTATGCCAGGTGCCTGACGGGAAATATTGTCGCGTTCATAAAATTTATGAATTAGTAGAGTGAGACAATTCTTCTGTTCTATAAGTGTACTACTTGGTCCATCATTATTAACTACTTGGTACATCATTATTAACTATTTTTTTGCCCACTTCTACAAACACAACCCGTCAACGGTCTTCATCCGTTGGTAAACTCTTCTTAACTTTGTTTACTGCCTTACCAAAAGACTGTGGTGTAAAAAATGCTTGTCAATCTGTGGATGTACTTTCTTTTTTTGGCTTCTCTGTCTCTTTTACCTCATTTTTTTAATTGATCAGGTGTCATGTTTTGTCTCATGGAGCGTACTTGATTCATTTCTTTTACTTTGTAATCTGGATGAGAGTCACAAAATTTTTTGAATCTAGATCCCATATCTAAAATAAAATAGTATTAAAATATAAATTAATGATAAACAAGCGCTGGTTGGTTAATCGCTAAATGGTTAATCCAAATAAACAACTGCTAAATAAAAAACCGCTAAATAAAAAACCGCTAAATAAAAAACCGCTACATAAAAAACTGCTAAATGGTTAATCCAAACTAATTTACTCAATTGTTAACAAATCAACGTATCAAACAATTGTAAACAGCTGTTTACAATTGTTTGATACATTGCATTTTAAAACATAAAAAATACAGATTTTTGTTTATATATGGTAATCCAAATAGTGTATTGGATATTGGAATTAAGGTATGCCCTAAGTTAGAAATACTTCACTATGTCACATTCAGACATTTTATATTGCATTCAGACAAATTTAAAAATCAGTTTATTTAATAACATAAACATTGGATGATATGTTAAAGTTATAATCATAAATATACTGATGCTAATTAAAACATTACAAATTAGAATAACAGTAAGTTATTAATAATGGTATTGCATTCAGACAAAAAATATTTAAAACATATTTACTACAAAACAACAGATAAGAGTGATTACGACCTGGTGTTGAAGAAAAAATGTAGAGTTAGAGTCACAGTACAAAATAAAACACTTAAACAAATAAAAATATGTCTTAATTAGATGTATTATGCTAAGCTAATTAGCCTATATTTACAAATTTAAATTTTATTGTTATTATATATTTTTAATGAATGAAATATCGGTAAGTCACAAAATACTTTCAGAATAATCATAGAAAACATAATTTCAATGTTTATATTAATCAAAGTAATGTTGAGAAACACATTTAGCAATACTTTTTTTTAACATGACTTTTAATCTTCTGATGTGGAATTCCTCATATGCATATATATATGTATATATATATATAGATATATATATATATATGTGTATATATATATATATATATATATATATATATATATATATATATATATATATATATATATATGTGTATATATATATATATATATATATATATATATATATATATATATAAATTATTAGAAATCACTTATTAATAAGTGATTTCTAATAATTTATTATTGTTCTATTCTTTTAAGAACATTGAGCACTCTATTTTATAGAATACATTTATAATTGTTGTTATAAAAATATATATATATATATACACATATATATATATGTATATATACATATATATATATACATATATATATATATATATACATATATATATATATATACATATATATATATATATACATATATATATACATATATAAATATATATATATATATATATATATATACATATATATACATACACATATACACACACACACATATATATATATATATATATATATATATATATATATATATATATATATATATATATATATATATATATATATAAATTATGTCAGTGTATTCTACAAATAAAGTGCTCAATGTTCTTGAAGAACAGAGCAATAGTAAATTAGTAAAAACACTTATCTAACTTTTATCTTCTACAGCATGTGTCGCCATCAGTAGGCTCATCAGGAAGCCTTCCTGATGAGCCTACTGATGGCGAAACATGCTGTAGAAGATAAAAGTTAGATAAGTGTTTTTACTAATTTATATATATATATATATATATATATATATATATATATATATATATATATATATATATATATATATATATATATATATATATATATATATATATATATATATATATATATATATATATATATATATATATACATATATATATATTTATACATATTTTAAAAAAAAGTTGTAACTTGGGAGTCCCAAAGTTTTATTTTTTTTTAATATTTTGACAAATAAACTTGATTATTTTAATTGTAGGTTTGAAAACCTTGATTAGTTTGTAATTATTTGCAATGAAATTCAGTTAATTGTAAATAGTTAATTTGTTTTTTATACTTATACTTTGACTTTTTTGCAGAGTGAACGGTAACCAGGTAGTGTTTATAAATGTATATGTGTGTATACTTTTTTGTTTGGTTATATTTAAACCAAATAATAATTAAATAAATTTATAAAAAAAATATAACTTTATGAAAGCAAAGTTTCAGTTTTTTTTAAAACTAACCTTTTTTTGAAATATCCAAATAATCAAAATGTGCAGCTACAGAAGAAAAACTTGTCTACTGTTTTAATACCACATAAATAAACTAAGTGTAAAAAAATTAACCTAAAAAAATATTAACCTAAGCAAATAATTTATTTATTTAAAAAATGTATTCATTTACTTTTAAACATGATTATGTCAAAAGTTGAGAAAATAAACAAATATTTTACTAGACTTTTATCTATAAATCATATTTAATTCAAATAAATAAATTCATTTCATAAGAAATGACTCTTAATCATTTTTTTAGTATAATTTTATAGTTTTAATTTCAGAATATTGAAAATAGTAGGTAATGTTTTACATTAGAGCTAACCTCACACCCCATAGGGTAAATAAGAGCACTAATCCATACACTGGGTATACACAATCCATACATTGGGTTAATAAAAGACAAAATCATAAACTATTCAAAACAAACTTTTATTTAAGTCACTTATTCCATACAGGGATGCAAAGCCCTACCAATTTTTAGGGACTCTGGGACTCCAGAGTCTAACAATAGAGACTCCTCAAACTCCAGACCTTAAATATTTTTTTATATAATTTTTTTCAGTCAACTAAACTAAAGTTTTTAGAGATAAAATAGTGAAATGACAGAGTAGACTATAATGAAATGTTAGAGTAGACTATATAAAATTTCAATTAGACTGTAAAAAATTTATTATTGATTTCATTTATTTGCTAAAAAAATTATTATTGTAAAATTGCCTAAGCTTGGTTACTTAAACTTTGAACATTTATTTATCATGCATAAATAAAAAAATTCCTATTTTTTTTTCATGAAACACACAGGCAATTATATTGATAGTTGAAATCATAAAAAATAAAAAAATGAAAAATAAAAATTAGTACTCAATATTTAATTTTAAATGAGAACATCTACTTTGACCAAACTTTCAGTACAATCTCATAAGTTTGGTCGCTATATAAATCTAAATAATGCATCATGTCACGAACAATGAAAACTAATTTTTAAATGTTGTTTTATTATTTAATGATGATATAATATCAGTAACCAAGAAGGGTGTTGTCCCGGACTCTAAAAAAAAGTCTTTTGAGGCACCAAAGAACATGGAGCACATTAGAAAAGACTTTTTTAAGTATAAATAGTATTATTTTTTATTTTATGTAATTAGCCAACTATTTTATTACTTTGGCCTTAATCACTTTTTTTTGTTCAGGTGCCCTAAGAAGTCCTTACAGTCTTATCACAGTAAAGAACATAAGGACTTCTTGGGGCATCTACATGCAATGTTCGCTATGCCACTGGTTAATAAAATTAAAAAGATATTTTTCAATTAAGTTAAAAAGAATTTTATAACCAAAAAAAAAAACTAGTTTGTTTTAAATAAGCTTTGTATGTTTATTGGCAATTCTTGCACATATCGTCAACCAAAGTAGAACAGCAAGATCCACACAACCCTTTGTCACAGAATTCGCAACACATCCATAATGTTGTAATTTCATCTTTAAAAAAAATATCGCAAGCTTGACATTTTTTTGAATTCAAAGAACCATCATTTACAATGTTGATATATGGAAGTCGCTTCAGATTCTGATATAGACGGAACTTTGATTACCTCTTAATTACATTATCGTTTCCGTTGTTTAATAGCAGGTTTGTTAAACAAACCAGCTTCCTTTGCCAAATGTTTTTAAATCTTAATTGAATTAGTCTCCTGTTTTATTTTTTCAAGCAAAACTTTTCTAGCTTGTATTTTGTTCTTCTTATTTTGTGCCTTTATTTGCCTATAAGTAAGTTCTATCAAAGCTTCTTTAGAAGTCATGTTGTAACTTTTCATGAGGCGCCTGTTATTATTAGAAACATTTAGCATTGACTCTGATACGGAAGCTTTGGGCAGGTCAAGATGTAAAGCCTTTAAATGCTCACAAGCACTTGTGCAGCATGTTAAAGGAAGTCTTTGTTTTAATGAGCTTGAAGAAATTTGTGTGTAGTAAACGACTGGGGCTATGGCCAGGGCTAGGTTTGATAACACATAGCCGCGACCGGGGCCAGGTTTATGAGCAGGGCTGCATAAATATTGATAGAACCTATAAAAATGTTATTTTTAATTAAAATTTACAACATGCATTTTATTTAAAAACAATATTTTATAGGATTTATCAATTTTAATGCAGCCCCGGCCAGGTTTATAACTGGGGCTGCATTAATATTAATAGATCCTATAAAAGTATTGTTTTTAATTATAGCTCATATCATAAATTTTAATTAAAAATAACATTTTTATAGGATCTATCAATATTTATGCAGCCCTGGTCATAAACATGGCCCCGGTCGCGGCTGTGTGTTATCAAACCTAGCCCCGGCCATACCCCCAATTGTTTACTATTTGTGTGCTTGAAGTTCTATGTCTTTGTATACTTGAAGGAATTTCTGGAATTGCGGTGACTGGTATAGGCAGCATTGGTAAGGCTTGAGTACTTTGCACAAAAACTGATGCAATAGCTAATTTTTAGAAGTTATTTTTTCCTGACACGAAGGAAAAATACCTGTTGCTTTGGAGCCAGAATGCACATTGTCACTAAGGAAGCTTTGGTCAATAAACTGTTTGAGCAACCCAAGGTAGCTAGGTTTTGTGAGATCTTTGAAACCAATTTGAATGAAATGTTTATTTAGGATTCCACGCAATTTACTTTTCACCATCCTGAATATGCCTACATCAAGTGGCTGTAGAACATGAGATGCATGAGCCAATAGTTTTTTTAATAATAGTTTTTTAAATGCGGAGTTTTCCGGATTCTTCACACATTTTTTTTAAATGCTTCTTAAAATAAATAATCAAATTCATCATAAATACCTTTGGCCTTGGAATAAAACATGAACAGGCGAGAATGTCCCAAAAGCATCACAACAAACAAGTATTGGTGCTGAAGCCTTTTCGTTGCTACTACAAAGTTTCTTAGGCCCTTTTGAACCTTTTCGATACACTACCTTAAATTTGCCTTGATCACATTGAAGACCAGATTAATTAAAAATGTGCAATGGCTTGGTTGGTTGGTTGCAAATTCATCTCTATTGAACATATCAAAAATTTGTGCAAACCCTGATTGCATAATTTTTAAAATTTTTAATAAATATCATTGATCAATAGTGCCTGGCTGAGTCAACATTGCAAGGTTTGACGGCATATAATTTGAAGTTCTGAGCGATAGCTCATCACAATGATGTCTAATAAATGAGTAATACCAGGCAAGTGTAACTTTATGGCCATTAAAACGCATTTGACTTGAATTAACCAAGTAGTATTTAACAATATACAGTATTTCAAGTCTAGTCAAACTAAAACCAATACACCAACATCACTGATAAATATTAAAATTTTTACTAAAATGTCCTCAATGTTTTCGCTCAACTTTGATGGTTTGCAATTTTTTTCAGTATGCTTGCCGTTACTTCTGTTGATGAAAGTTGATCTTTTAAAGCCAAATGTTATAGCTGCTTTCCTTTTACTCATACATTTTTTCCACAGCCTTCAAACCACAAGCCACCTGAGCTTTCTTACTTAAATCCATAGATGACATAGATATATTAACTTGAAAAAGAACTATTTCAGTGCATTGCAATATATATTACTGTTTTGTAATTAGTTCATATTGAGTGATTTAAATTTACCAGTAAACTTTAAAATCAAAATTTACCTGCAAATTGACCAGTAAATTTTATTTTAAAACAGGTTAATTCAGTATTTTATTCAAATAAAATATCATGGTAAGTATCCATTATAAAAATGTCAACATTTACTAGTAAATTTACATGTAAATTTATGCAATCGCAACACAAGTTCATATTAACTAAGTCACTTTTTAACATATCAACATCTTCACAATTTTTAACATATCAACATTTTCCATTTGTTATTTATCCATGAGTGACTGAAGTTAGAGTAT
The DNA here is from genome assembly GCF_038396675.1 of Hydra vulgaris. Classification (NCBI taxonomy): domain Eukaryota; kingdom Metazoa; phylum Cnidaria; class Hydrozoa; order Anthoathecata; family Hydridae; genus Hydra; species Hydra vulgaris. Next base: position 69,714,150 of record NC_088931.1, read on the forward strand.
TTCAAAATTTTAATAGTTTTAAAAAAAAAAAGTAATGTTCAAAAATTAATATATTTTTTTTGTAAATAAAATTAATTTGGTGATTCTTAATAACACTCAGATTAAATTTGATCCTTTTTAATACTTTGCTTATTTAAGATTTTAATAGCATGCCTTTTTTTGAATTGTTGTTTTGCTAAAGAATTATTCTAGCAGGTTGCAAATATACATAAATATTTTTTTTATAGATTTATATTTACAAAGTAATAGCGAATAATATACAAGAAAAAAAAGTTTGTAAAATTTGAGTATTGTATGCTTTTTCATATTTTTTCTTAAATGACCAAAGATGGTGACCGAACTTAGACGATTTTATGGTGTATCTTGTAGGTTGAAGGTATTTCTACTAACATACTTTAGATAACGGATTTATTAACTTTAAGTTTACATTCCTCAGTAGTGTAGTGGTGGTGCTTGTCTTGTAAGCAAGAATTTCTGAGTTCAATTACCACTCTGAACTTGTTTCTCTGCACATTGGCATAATTTTATTTTATATTCTTCCCAAAATTACATAATTAGTTAAATAACCCACACACAAAAATTATTAAAGTCGTGATTAATAATGATATATATAATATCATAATAACTTATAAATTAAACATGTATTTAAAACAAAATGTCATAAGGCTTTTTTATTTAACATAAATAATAAATTACATTAACTAAAAAAAAATTTTTAGTTATTATAATCTATATTAAATATTTAATATTACAATTTTTATTCTAATGATATGCTCAGACACATTTAATAGATGTCAATTGTTACACTTGTAAAATGACACTTCCTAACTGTGTTTAAAAAGACTTAATAGCTAAAAATTATTTGACTTTCCATTCCAATTTCTTTAAAAGGATCTCTTAAAAAAAGTATAAACAACCTAACAAAGACACTTATATAAATAAAACACATAAACAAATAATTAGGTATTAAAAAATTTTCAATTAAATTTAAGTTTATGTTAAATATTATTATTAAATTAAATTTATAATAAATATTTAACATTACAATTTATTCTAATAACATGCTCAGACACATTTAATAGATGCAAATTGCTACACTTGCTAATTGCTACACTTATTGACTAAGAAAATGTCTTATATGACTTAAAAATATGACTTTTTCATACTTTTTTTATCAGTTAAACCATATCTGTTAGTTAATCAAGGTTAGTTAACCATATTATTAGGAGAATGCATCAGAAAAATACTTTTTTTCACTTTTGCGTTAATGCAGGTTTGAGTGTGTAAATAATTGTGCCTAAGCGTAATTTGACATCTAGCTATCAGTGTACATCATAGGTTTTGTACACTGCATATGCTGTGATTTGTCTCTTATATTCTTTAAAGCAATGTATGCTATAAGTGATGTATGCTATAAACATGCTGCACATTTTTGAATAGTTTATATTAGAGATCCCACAAACAGTGATTTTTGCTTAATACTGAGTACTGAATATTCGGTAAGACTCTCTGCCAAATAGCTGAATATTTAGTAACTTTGGAAAACTTCACAGTTTCCAACCTGGATTAGTAAAGTGAATACCATAATTACGCTATGATATTCACTTTACTTATATATTTTATTTGCATTTTATTTGTCGACTATTTGTTACATCAAATTTTGTTCCTATAGACAAACTTTGGTCTTATTCTTATTTATATTATTCTTAGCTATATTTCTTACAAACTGTTAGGTAAGATAGTAAGATACATAATTTCACTATAGAATTACACAATACGTGTAATTCTATAGTGAAAGTTTTAGAGCAGTTAGTGGCAATTGCGTTGTTTACGGTTTATATTAGTTGCTAATATATTTATAATATAAATTGTCACTAGAATTTGTAAATAAATGAGTTTAATTCACTAAATGCAATTCATTTATTTACAAATTCAAATATTTGTTTTAAATTACAGACCTCAAATGAATCAGAGTTTTTAAAAGAACGCCATTGCTCAAAGCCCGTTATCGGGAAAACTAAAAAAACTATTTTTCTCATAAATATACGGGACTTTTGTGATATATTTCTAAAAAACTCATGCAAAATTAACATCTTAATGCACTTTGATAGTTTATATAACTTTCCATTAGTTAAAATTTAAAAACTCACCATTTAAAAAAAAAAAATTTTTTTGGAAGGAAAATAAATTAAAACTACAACTTAAAAGCAATGTTTTAACATAAAAAATCAATATTATACATAAATATAAGTTAATGACTAATATAAATATAGTAACCATTAGGTCTAAGAATTTTATTCCAATTCTTCCTCAAAGTCACTATCAGGGAGACCTAGACACTCAGTAGTTGGCCAGGAGTACAGCTTGTTTTTTAAGTGCAACCTTTTCGCTTGGGTAAGCTAAAGTATTCACCTGTGGTACAGCACTAGTATGGTTAACCATATAAAAAGTATGACCTGGCCGACTACTGAGTGTCTAGGTCTCCCTGATAGTGACTTTGAGGAAGAATTGGAATAAAATTCTTAGACCTAATGGTTACTATATTTATATTAGTCATTAACTTATATTTATGTATTATATTGATTTTTTATGTTAAAACATTGCTTTTAAGTTGTAGTTTTAATTTATTTTCCTTCCAAAAAAAATTTTTTTTTTAAAATGGCGAGTTTTTAAATTTTAACTAATGGAAAGTTATATAAACTATCAAATTGCATTAAGATGTTAATTTTGCATGAGTTTATTAAAAATACTTCAAAAATACTTTTTGTGATGTTTGGTGCTCTAAGTTTTAAAATCTAAGAATTCAGTTGCATCTACAATTTCTTTCACAGTAAACTTTTCTGAGCTGGAGCAATTAATAACAAGCTCTCTGAGTTTATGGATATTGTAAAGATGATCATGTTTTTTTTAAAACTTTTAAAATCATGACAAAGACCCTATCAAAGGGCAGGAATCTATGCCCTCTTATTGGGAAAAAATGTTCAACTTTATCAAACCTGCCACTTTCAGTCAAATATAACGGGTGATGCGGAAGTTATCGGACAAAATAAAAACGTAAATAACTTATTTATAAATAAAATAAAAAAAACTACTATTATATTTTTTTTAAATAAAACATTTATCTTTTAATAAAAATATATTATTTTTTATATGAAAAAACACCACCATCTACAATTGATCTCAATTTTGCTCTGACGCCTTTCATATGCGACTGTAAAAAGTTTAAATCAATTTCTTGTAGTTTTAGTTTAATGCCATCAATCAAAACTTGCTCTGTTGAAGCTTGCCAATCTCCCACATAAACCTTCTGTGCCAAATGTCCCCAAAAAGTTTCAATTGGTCGTGCTTGAGGCACATTTGGGGAATTGGATTCTTTATCAATGTAATAGACATATTGGTCCATCCAATTTAGAGAATCTTTAGAATAATGAGAACTTGCTAAATCTGGCCAAAATAAATAGTTAAAGTCTCCATGATACTTGTGAATAAATGGAAGAAGTCGTTTTTCTAAATATTCATTAATATAGATTGATGAATTGATTGCTACAGCCTTGGAAGTGCGAAACAATGGCTCGGACATACCACAGTCAGATATGACTATCCACATTAATAATTTTTTTGGAAATTTCTGTTTTCCTATAAAACGAACACTTTCTGGGCATGTCTTTTTGTTGTTTGCGTAGTATCCAGAATTTCCAGGCATGTTGTCCCCTGACAAACAAAAGTATTTTTCGTCATCGATGACTAGAAGCGATTTTGTGTTATAGAGTTGGTTAACTCGTTTCCTGCTTCTTTTCTTTGCCTTTATTTGTTGTTCTATAGTGTATTTTGGAGTCTTTTCACGTTTTCTATATTTAATATTTATTTTTTTTAACTGACGATCAATTGTCGATTGATATACACCGAATTTAATAGCTATTTTTCTCTGACTGACCCCTTTTCGATTATTGATAAGTCTCATTAATTCGGCTTTCTTTTCTCTAGTCCAGGATGTCGGACGACCAGGGTGATTTTTATCAGAAAACGATTGAACAGTTTCAAGTCATTTTAGGTTATCATATATTGTACTTCGAGCAAATTCTTCCTTTTCAAAATGATTTACAATTTTTTTTTTTTTTAATAGTAGGTTTATTTACAAAAAACATTTTTAGTCGCTTTCGAAAAGATTCTCGTTCAGCTGTATTTAACCTCATTTTAAATAATTGTGTTTCAAATAATAAAGTTTATATTTTATAGAACGTTTATGCCTACGCATAAAACCACAAAAACTAATTATTATGCTCAAATAATGAAATTAGGATTTGTCCGATAACTTCCGCAGCACCCGTTAAACAAAAATGTGATAAGGTTTGATTTTTATTTTGTCCACTAACTCATCTGTTTATAAACAACTCAGCTTGCGCTACCTTTTGAGTTACATCATTCAGACATGAGGATTTCAGAGTGAGATTTAATTCTTCGCACTTGCAACAAGTGTTGCTGCTTGTAGACAGCCAAAACAAATATTAAAACTTGCTTTAAAATGGCTTCAATAAAAAGAACTGCTCACTTTTAAATGGCATTGAGGTAATAGATCGCTGAGTAAGGCAATTTCTTGAGTGGAAATGATTGTATGACATTGAAGACAATGAGTAATGCCTTTTCTTCTTTTATCTTTAAGGCTTTTTCCAATATTATTAAGGTTCCATATTATCTGTAATAATTTTTTACTAATATACAGAACATAATAATGCATTGGAACATACCTTAATGCGTACTTTGCCTATATCATAAAAATTATTTTTTATAATATAAAAAGCAAATAAACCAACCCCACCCCCTACCCCCACCAATTTTTTGTTAATAACAATTTTTACTTGTTATTAACAAAAAATTTGATTTTATCTCAAAATTAAAAAAAAAAATCTGTAAAAATCTGCCTTAAAAAATTTGAAAATCCTTATTTCAGCCACAGATAAAAACAAAAATTTTCAGTGTAAACAGGCTTTAAAAATCATCAACCTAGTACATTTTGATTTGTCTAATATGAGCATTAGGTTAATTTCTCACTAAAGTTTAAAACAGGGGCGTGGAGTTGGAAAAAAAAAAAGTACCTACTCCAACTCCAATCATTGAAATTTTCAGAGTACCACTCCAACTCGGATTCCAGATCCGACTCCAAAGTAAAATTTATAAAAAATTCTTTAAAAAATTTTTTAAAAAGTATTACGCGATAATTTAAACAAAATTTTTTTTTGCTAAATTTATGAAAAATTTTCTTTGAAGGTTAAATATTTTGTACATACACATGCAAAACCGAGAAGTTTTATTATTGGAGTCAGAGTCGCAATTTTGTTTAGCGACTCTGACTCCTTTACAAATGTCGCAACTCCGACTCCACAGCCCTGGTTTAAAACTTATAACAGCATATTAAATCCTATTAAAATTATGATAAAACAGCTGTTAGAAAATGCACATTTGACTGCAAGCCATGCTAGAATAAAATAGTTTTATGTTTGACTGTACTAACTATACTATGACTGTAATAACTATAAGAACTGTAAATTGTTTACTTTAGAGTCAATTTACTCGTCATGCAAACAGGTAAACCATATCTAACCTAGTCTAAGTATTTGCTGACTTCATTTCAATTTTGATTGATGTATGATTGTCCGCTAAACAAGCTTGTTTAATTTTGTTATGCCTGTACTCACAGGGATAACTTTCTTTCCTTTTTCAAAGAAAAGGAACATCATGATCCTCCATGGCAAAACTATCTATTATACTTTAAAAAAACAGTTTGAAACTTAATAGCAATAACTGGGGAAAATATTTGATTAGTCAAACCATGGAGAAGAGTAATTTTTTTCTAAAGGGCATATTTGATGCAAACTCACCCTTTTAATAAAAAACCAAAAGTTCTCAGCTGGCTTTACTCGTATAAGAAGATGACAATTCTTCAAACTTTTAAAAGAAATTGATGAAGCACTCATCAAAGAACACTAATCATTGAAAAAATTTAAAAAAGTAGTCTTTAGAAGAAAATTAAAAAAAAACTACCTTCAAAAGAAGCACTCTGAGCAGTACACTAAGTTAACTGGAGCCAACAAGAGGGAGCAAAAATGAGAGTTCTCTCACTTATACCAACTCTAAGATACCAGCAATAACAAGTAAGTTAAAAAAAGTTAACTCTGTAACTTAAAAAGTTAACTCTGTTAACTTAAAAAAAGTAAGTTAACTCTGAAAGATAAAGCTGAAAGGAAATTGTGTTGGGTTATTAATGGTCCAAAATCAATAAAATATCATTACTTAACTGGAGAAATGATTACCTTAAACAACGAACCATTATGACTTGTTGAACAAGTGGCTTCAACAAGCTAATGGAAAAAGCAGTATGGCAAGACAAAATCCCTTGCCACACCTACATGACTGAGAAAAATATCCCCGATATTTTTAATAGAATTTGCACTAAAATTGAAGAGTTTATTTAATAGAATTTGCACTAAAATTGAAGAGTTTATTTAATAGAATTTGCACTAAAATTGCTAGAATAGGATTCTGCCAAGTGTTTTTATCATTTACTACATCTGGCTGTAGTAGACGGTTAAAATGGGTGAGGATTGGTCTTGCAACAGATGGTAGCTGTTGCAAGACCAATCCTCACCCATTTTAACCACTCTAGTATAGCACAAAAAAAACTAAAATGCATTCACCAAGAATCTAAATTGCTACCAATTAATAAAAGATGTAAGCACACGCTAGAATTCAACATACTATTTATTGGAGCGATTATTAGAGCAGAAGCAAGCTGTCTTGTTGTACATAACTGATCATGATTCTTTAAACAATTTAACATCTGCTCAATGGTAGTTAATGGAATAATGTATCAAAATTCTCAAACTGTTTGAGGAAATTACAAAAATAACCAGCGAGTAAAGTCAGCTCGGGTATTTCTTGCTTTTCTTAAAATACCTGGGATAAGTAGAGACAGCACAGAGAACGCCGAATTTATCAACTATGAGATCTTTGTTTCAATCTGAACTTGAAGCACGGTTCAACTTTAATGAAAATGATAAATATCTGGTTGCAATTTTTCTTTTCCCGCTATTTAAAACTAATTTCTTGGGTATAGTAAAAATACAAAGATCAAAACAAAAAAATCTTTTAGAAGCTCTGAAAAAAAGTTTTAAAGCGTCTAGTAGCACCGATAATGAATTATCTCTACTTCAAAAGAAAAAAAAACCTAAATGAAAATGATAAACAATTAAGATACACAATAGTTTCTGAAATTGTTTTGAGGAAGTTGCTAAAGAAAACACACGGACAGATGAAGATGCCAAACAGAAAAGTTCAACAGCAAACGAAATTTATTCATGAAAACTGTTAGCCTAGATCGGAGAGCAAACCCTTACAAGTGGTGGCCAACTAATGCAAAACAATATAAAAGCATAGCAAAATTTGCTAAGACTTGTTTATCATCTCCAGGTAGTAGTGTGCATAGTGAGTGGCTATTTTTGGAAGCAGGTATAATTTAAAGGAAAAGCAGAATCATTTGCTTTCAGCAAATAAGAAAAAATTATTTTCATTCACCATAATTTACCACCAATAGATTTCAAGTATTAAACTTGTTTTGAATAAAAATTTTTAAGATTAATAGAATCTTATAAATATAATATATTTATTATTTGATAAATCTGTTTATTCTATCATTTATAGTAAATATAGTAATATAATCTATTTCTAATGCAAATTTTTTCATGTTTCTGTATTCAGTATTCGGCCAAATAGTTTGCAATATTTGGCTGAATACTGAACAGTATAAAATGTACACTGAATACCAAATAGTTGCAAATATTTGTGGCATCTCTAGTTTATACGCGGGAGGGCTTGCCGTACGCTTTGTAATTCAATACATTTGTGCTTTTACTGGTTTAAAGCTACGTAAGTGTTGGCTAAACAAGTTTAAATTAAAAAACTTATAAAAGTAAATAAGGGTTTGTTAGGAAACACTTACACGCTGATATGAAACTTAAAAAACTCTTAAAAAGTCTTAGAGAATAATCAATTATGACAGGCAGGAATCCGGACGAGTAAAAACAGGGACTCCTGGATTCCAAACTCCAACTTTGCATCCCTGATTCCATATCATTTTTAATTTAATTGAATCATAAAATTATAACATAAAAAAATCAATTTGTTTAAAAAATAAACAACTTACACCAACAAAATCTAAACTATATTTTGTACCAAGAAAAACCAAATAACTTTTAACAACATTACTGCTATACTTATCAGAACCTTTTATTGCAATACCACTTATACTCATCACATGTTTCATATCAATTTGTATATACAGATCTTTGTTAAGATAAGACCAAAAATTACCAGACCCATAATACATGCGTGCTTGTGATTTAACAACACTTGAATCTGCACTTATAGAAATCTGCGAGTCTAGAATTATTTGACTTTCCATTCCAATTTCTTCTAAAGGATCTGCATAAAATAAAGAACAAACAACTTAACAAAGTCACTTAAATAAATGAAACAAATAAACAAATAATTAGATAAAAAAAAATTAAAAAATTAGACAATAAAAAAAGTTACATTTTAATTTGTAAAAAGATGATTTGTTTATGTTAAGTATGTTTAAAAAGTAATCACTTAATCTAAATCTCCTAATTGTCTTATCAAAAAAAAGGGTCAATTATGTATTGACTACACACTGCACTTCAAGATTTATCATATTTTTTAAAAGTAAAATTGCTTTACTGCTAAAAAAAAAATATTTTAGTATAAAAATTAATAAGTTGATATTTACTTTTCATTAAAAATTTCTAATAAATTAAAAAAATGGTACAAATTTAATTTTTAATACCTTGTAATTTACTTACAACAATAATAAATAAATAAGAATTATAAATAGAATTTAAAAACTTTAAAATCAGGCTACTTATCTAATTACTTAAAAATTTTGAATTTAATTATAAAATATATTCAAAATTTCAATAAAATTTATAAACAACATTCAAAAACATTTACAATTTACTTTTTTAAAAACCTTTTAAAAGACTTGTTTTAAAAATAACTTTCATATTTAAAATAATTTTTAATTACTTAAACAAACACATATACAAAAATAAAATCTCAGCCCAATGAATTTTTATCTTTAAGTCTGAGAACATTAAAATCTAAAATTATTTGACTTTATATTTCAAATTTTTCTAAAAATCTTGCATTTAATAACAATAATAAAAAAGATATTTACCAACATGTATTACAAAAGTGAACCAGACATTTTAATCCAAAAAAACAACTAAAGCAACAAAAATTATTTAATGAAATATGTTTAAACTTTTTTTGCGTAATGAAATAAGCTTTCCAAATCTAAACTGAATATTTTATTAAACTATTGTTTCAACAATATAAAATGTCTTTTGATAAACTGATAATGGGGCTGCTTGAGACTGTTGCAGACCACAAATGCTTGTAAAAAAGAAAAAACCATGAATTATTTTCAAATTCTTTTAATTTTTTTTGTTTTTCGCCGAGACTATAAACACAAAGGAAACATCAAATAAACAAACTTTTGTTTGCATCTATATATTATACATATTTATTTTTTAAATTATTTTTTACTATTCTTTAATAAGTGGATGTTTATGTTGATGAAGAAAGTTCCAAAGCATTGATGTTTAAAGGAAAAAAAAAAGAAAAAGAAAATTTTTTAAGAAATGAAGGAACAGTTACAGTAAAAGATTGTAACTTTGCTGAATGAAAATTCACAATAAATAGTGTTTTGATAAAAGGAACAAGAGATGATAACTTGCTTTTGCATCAATTGTTATAGTAATTGTTCTAGAAAGAGAAAGAGTTGTAATCATACAATGTGACAAGGACAAACTTTTTAAGTTTCAGAACAATTAGTGATTACAAAAATACCATTAAAGCTTGAATAGGTTTTAATACTGCAGTCATAGACAAACTCCTGCAGGAAATTTAAAATCTAATTAGATACCAGAAATTTGTTTGTCTTTCTTTTAAAGAGGTCAAGATTCAAGAGGATTATGCTTTTAACAAACATACAGACAAACTTATCTACCAATAGGAAGTTTTATTGAATACATACAATAATGGAAGTGTTGGTTGACAATAAAGTAAAACGTTTAATGTGTTATACATTATTTTGTTTGCAATTAAATTTGAAAATTACTTTTACTTTTTAGGTAAGCATTATTAAAAACCAACTAAACTTGGTTTTTTGCTGATGCTCACCTAATAAAAACTATGAGAAATCGCTTTTATCGTTCAGGTAAAATATTTTCTTTTTTGTATGTGTTTTTGTAAATATGATTTTGTTCATGTTTTTGTAAATATGAAAAACATTTGGAAAACATATAAGTTTATTTTGTCCTTATTAGACTTAATTGGAAATCACATGTGGAGTGGAAATGGTTATTTGGTATCATTTTAAAGGTGGTGAGAGAAACACTGTTATATGTTAATGAAAACTCTTAGCCTGTTTATAAAACTGCAAAACATTTAATTGTGACCTTTAATTTAAAAGTGACTTTTTAATTGATAAATAAGGGAGAATGTTTTTGTTTTCTTAAACATACAATGGCTTTAGAACTACTTTATATTGAGGTCACAAAATGTTTATTAAAAGCTGGAATGCCTATGCTCTTAGTGAGCCTTTTAACTAAGATGTTTTAAAGGAGTATTTCGAAAGGCATTGTAGTTTAGGAAGAAATGATAAACTTGCTATACACCAATTTGGTTATCAGTTAAATTCATTAAGAATGCAACACTCTGTTGTACCTGTTCCTAATAACACAAAAGCTATTCTTTAATAAATTTGTGTACAACATAATCTGCCTAATAATGCAATCCATCTAGCTCTTGTTTATTTATTGTTTTTGTTTTATTTTTTTCTTGATTAGCTAAGTTTTAAAGTTTTTTATAAAAACTTCAAGTATGGTTTCCAATATAAAGCACAAATAAAGCACATAAATAATTATCCAAATTTAAAATGCAACTATAAGCATACACTACAACACTTAAATAAAACTTTAATAAAAAATATCTCAGCATTTCTTCTTGATCTAAACTCAGTTAAAAACTTGGTTACTTCATACAGGTTTTTTCAAACTAGTTAATTGTTAAAAGTTAAACTAGTTAATTGTCTGTTTCCTATCTTCTGGATAACAAATGTCATTTAATAAAGTATTTTGAACCTACATAAGAATATTTGAAAACATTTTAACTATTAAATGATTGAAGTTATCTTTAATGCATCACTAATGGATTGGTGTGCTCATTATAGGTATCATTTTAAACCCCCTTTTGACTTGCAAATCTTCCCACATTTAATACATGAACTTTTCTTTATAATTTTGTAATTTTAAAATATTGTATTATAGCATTACAAACACGGACACACATACACAGATGTAGACACACTATTTGCTTTATCATTTTTTTTAAAAACCTTGATATAAATTTATCCAAGAAAAAAAAAATCACACCTTTTTAAATGCATTATTGCAGGCCTAGTAAGAAGCGCTACGCAGCTTGCATTTTACCTGCAAAAAGGCGATTTGCCTACGAGTTCAGCAGTTTTGCAAACTAATAGATTTTTTGTTAAAGAAACAGTTTGTTTAATAATTTTTTTGTTATTGCTATAAATTAGTTAAAAAAAAAAAATGTTTGTAAGTTTAAACTTTTCATCATATTTAATTTTAAGTTTTATAACCTTTCATTCACAAGTTAATGTTCATTTTACATATAATGATTTATTTATAGTTTTAAAACAATTATTTTTTTCTTCATCTCTTTAAAGAAGTACTAATGATGAGCTGTTTATTAAAATATTTCCTCATCATCAATTGTCGAGACCCAGGTGTGATTTCATGAGTTGTATGGGAAGGGGTTTGTTGCCAACTCCCTCCCCCCCCCCCTCATATAAAAAGACTAACAGTTAAATTTTTTCTTTTTTTGAGACATTCGACACTTTTGAAGAATTCACTCTCCTCATTTCATTTGTAAAATCACCCCTGGCTGGACCTGTCGGTAATGATATGTTAGAGAATTTAGTTGTTCAAATTTTTTTTTAGTCGAAGAATTAGAAATGAATGATATTTTGGTCGAAGTTTCTTTTTTGCATACATGTTTCCATTATCATTAATTTTTTAGATTGATCTTAGAATGTTGATTAGAAATGATAAACTAGTTTATGAGCAGTAGGCAAATACTTACTAGTCAAGTTCTTTAAAAAAATTGTTGATAGATTTTTTGTTTTGTTTAAGCACTGATTCAAGCCAAATGGCGTGAGATAACTTAAAACTTATATCGGGGTCAAGGCAGACAACGCGGTTTTCGAAGTGAGAATGGGGGAGGGGGGCTTGACACACTCATATGAAAAAAAAATTTTCAATTTATAGGTCTTTTTCTAAAAAAAAAGGGCCTCTAAAGAAAAAGTGGTGTTTGGGCGGGGAAGGAGGTATGTGTCCCCCACCCCCTATACTTATGACGTAGACAGCAAAGATGATATGCAGACAATCTTAAGAGATTAAATATAAAAATTCCTTTTAAATATATAAATTATTTTTTGCCATAATAGTTTAAAAAATGCACGATTTATTTTGATGTAAATATTTTATTAATAAGATATTTTGTTTATTGTCAAATCAATTCGATATAACGTAAAGTTTTCATGTCGTTCATTTAATTTATGAAAATAAATTATGATCATGAATATGTTATCGGTAACTGATAAAACTCTTTATTGTTTAAAAAAATTAAAAACATTAAAAAGAGTTCATAAAATTGATAAGAAAAAATTTATTAACAGTTAATAAAATAACCAAAAACCAACTGTAAAATTATAAGAAAATAAACAAATATTATGTTACGTTTTATGAGAATATATTTTTTTTTAAATAAAATTTAGTTCCTATTTGATAAAAATGTTAAAAATAATTTTTCAAATGAACTTTGTAATTTTATTTGTAACTTTTGTTATAGTGAGAAAAAAACAAACTGTATGAATGATTTTTAACGCGTTAAGAAAATAACTTTAATTACAATGTGGTACTTGAAAAGACGCTAGTGATGCAATTTAACTTCTAACAATACAAAGTATATTTGCTGAGTTGAGTTACTTTAAAATGCGTTAAGCATTTTTGTTACGCAGCGAAATCTCGTAACAAGGCCTGTTATTGATATCCTTTTCAAATATTTTATGTAAGACAATATTATCAAATTTAACTAAATTCAATTTGTCTAAAAATGATTCAGAAATCAACATTTATACTTAAGTTTCTTGTATCTACATTACTATGTGACATTTGTTTTATATTTTTTAAGTTCAGAAAATTAACTATAATGTAGAACAAAGATTGCTAGACCAGGGTTTACTTCTATAGACTATGATTAAATTGATTTACTAACTTAAAAACACGCTTCTTGAGTGGTTATTTATAAATGTGGTTATTTTTACATATTTACCTGCAAAGAAAATATATTTTTGAATATTAGTTTCTATGTTAATTTAAAAGGTATGGCAAAATAATTAACTATTTTTTAAAAATTAGCATTATTAAAAAATACTTTGATTTTGAAACTAAAAAAATGTTTTGTAAGTAGTCATTGATTAAAACAGTTTTTAAATTACAATTAATACACAAAAGGACATTCACTGAAAACTATAGCAAAGAATATCATATGTATTCTTTTATTAAATTTAACAAATGATGACTAATGAATTAAAAGAACTCTCTAAAAAAAATGAAAGAAGTTTCTACTTTAGGGTAGAATATGTGATATACCATTAGTAAGGTATAATTTTCTACTTTCTAAGGTAGAAAATTATACCTTCAAGGTAAAAAATTGCATGGCAAATTATTATTTGTAACACAACTCTCTACCTTAGAAGGTTAAAAATTAATCCTTATTAAGAGAATAACGCATATCCTACATAACTTTAAGGTAGAAATTTTATCCTTTTTTAAAGTGAAGATGAAACAGTAAACATAATAAATAACTGTTTCCGAAAATGAAAAATAGATTTTTTGACAAATTAACTTTTTGACTTTTAAGAAAAAAACTTATTGACTTAATATAATTAAATTATTAAAATTAATAAAAAAAATTAAAATTAAATTAATAAAATTGTGAGTCAACACCTTTTTTCTTTTATTTAAACACCTGGCTCTATAGTTTGTTAAAGTTTAATATGGAGTATTCTTCTGCAATTTGTTATGGAAATAAAGATATAAACTAAATAAAGAGCAAGACTTTTTTTATGAACAATTTTTTATAAAGATTTTAAAATCAACCTAGGCTTGAATTGAAACAGACTTGGTTTAATGGTACACTAATTGTAATTAATAATTTATTATAATAAATAATTAACATATTAATTAAAAAAAAAAAAATTAACAGAACCTTTAAAACAACTTTTTTAAACAAAGGTCATCAAACACAACCAAGGTCACCAAATACACCAAAGGTCACCAAATCAACTAAAGGTCACCAAATACACCAAGTACAACCTGCTAAAGTTATTATTGTTATTATTATTAATTTTTTAAATTAATATAACTAATATAATTATTTGGTGTTGATCAGGTCCTTTGATCAGGGGTCTGCATGAGTGACTCCCTCCTTATCAAGCAATTATTTATATTTATTCTTAATAATGATGTTATGATTTTATTATATATAATACTATAGATATTCTTCCTATTTTCATTTTAATTATTATCATTATTATTATTATATAATTGTTATTATTTGCAAGTTTATGTTGAGGAGAAGTGCAATTAATAGCAAAATACCCCAAAAAATAAGATTAATAGTGCAAAAAAAAATGTATGATATTTGTTTAAGACATGATAGGTATATCATTAAAAAAACGGAACTTTAGAGATTACTAGATAAAATCAAAACTTTATAGTTTTTAAAGTTTATAATTGTCAGGCTGACAATTATAATTTGTCAGCTGCTCCTCTAAACAACTTCTTACAAGAAGTTGTTTAGAAAACTTCTGTTATTCATTTAATTATTTATTAAATACAAAAATTGGTTTTATACTTGTTACAAGCCAGGGAACAACAATTAGTTTTTTACTAATGAGCCTTAATGTTTGTATCTTTATTTAATGACAAACATCTAATTTAAGAGATATATATCACATAAGGGAGTAAAAAACATTTTTTTAAAACATATATGATATATATCTCTTAAATTTCAAATAACTTTTATTTTAGTTAACAAGTTATTAGATATATCAAAATTGCTTATTAAATTTAATCAATTTTTATTTTTTTAAAACAATTTTTTACGTATTTGCAAAGTGCACACAAATTAATGATAATTAATATGCAATGACCTAACAATTGTAAATTGTTATCCATTGATAATGAATATATGAATATTTACAAATAAAAAACTTGAAAAGAATTAAAATAAAAGGAGCCAAAAATAAAATAAGACCTTTTTTAAAACGTTTTAAAATATAAATTTATTAAGTATTTGATGTATATATATAGAAATGGTAAGTTACTCATAATTATTAATTTCTATTTTCTATTTGCTTTGTGTTATTTCTATACATTAAATTGTTTATTTTTATACATACGCATACATGCATGTGTACACGTTTGTCTTTTCTAATGTAAGTGTACATGATATTTATATGTATTAACATATTTGCTTATGTTCACACCACGCGCATCCCTTACCACTCTCATGAGATCTCTAAGAATGTTGGAGCTGTATTAAAAACTGGGATAGGGATTGAGATTTTTGGCTTTTGTAGTGTAGTCCTGTTATATTGCAATATTGACTAGCATGACATAGTGTGCAGGTGGTGAGATCTGTTGCAAGGACACGCCCCTGACGAGTGGCGTTAGTGCAGGTCTCGGGCCCTCCAAAACATCATTGGTGATCGCAGTGCATTCCTGAGGAGGGGGATCACCATTATCCACTACTTAATTCTAATTGGTTACCATGGCACCAACATTTTTTTACCTCTTACACCCACGTATTATAGCGCTTTGTGAGCTTTATATTATGAATTTGTTACATTAACGACATTTATATACTTTTATCTCACACAGGTGATTATTAGTTTTCAGTTTGTTATCTTGAGTTTAGACCATATATAGTAGCACATTTACTAGCCTATTTTTTCTTTTTATATTGCTCGTACTTATATTTTTTATCATTTTACTTTATATTTTGTTATCTACTTATTTTATTGTTTTTGTATGGTGCGATAATTTTAGCCATGGTTGCCTTTAATGAACCAGCGGATCGATATTGACTTGTTTACTCATAGACCATTGTTTTATCATTTGTTTAGTATGACTAGAGCGTGAGTTATTGTTCACCTAATCCTTGAGTCCTAAAATTTTCTTCCTCCTACAAAATAGTCTTTACATTCATTTATGATTCTCACCCAATGACATCATCTACAATCTACTTCTATTTTCACATCTCCCAGATCTACGTGACTGGACGGCTCCGTTGGTCACTTTTTGCGACCATTGTGTCGCATAAACAAACAAATTAATGATAATTAATATGCAATGACCTAACAATTGTAAATTGTTATCCATTGATAATGAATATATGAATATTTACAAATAAAAAAATGTAAAAACTTGAAGAAATTAGAATAAAAGGAGTCAAAAATAAAATAAAAGTTGTTTTGAAATTTCCTTTTTAAACCTTTTAAAAATAATATCATATTAAGTATTTAATAATAAGCTAATCAAATTATTATATTATTGGCATTGTTAAACGCATAATAAAAAATGAAAATGGTAATAGATATAACAATTCTATATATTCTATAAGACTATATATATATATAAAAATAAAGAAACGTGACATTAGTTTTTCTGTCTTTTTTTTAACAAACAAAATAAAGTTGAGTATATTTAACTCTCTATAGCATTTGACTGCTATTATAATTTTGAAATAGTTTACAGCTCTTATGTTTTGTTGTAATTTTTGTTGTATTTTTTTAATAATACTTTTATAATCATTAATAAATTTCTAAGATAACAAGTTCATGTTTATTAATTAATTTATTTAATTTAATAACATTTTTATAAAATGCATTGACATATTAAATAATATTCAATAAAATATTTATTGCATAAAATAACGTATATGTAATGTAAACATAATGTATAATCTAACGCATAACCTAATATGTAACTCTTTAAATTTTCAAATAACTTAAATACAAAAACTTTTTTTTTCAATTAACTGACCATAAAAACCATAAAAACAAAAGTTTTATTTTATACATATACATAAAACATCTAAATTTGGTCTGTTAAAAACAAGCAAGGTTAAAGTTAGATTAAAACTTAACTATTACTATTTCATAAATGGGTTTTTTAACAAACCTCTGCTTTAGTGAGGGGAAAACCAGTTTCCGGTTTCTGGAAACCGTAAAACTTTTGGAAATCGAAAACCGAAAATGTTTTTTTCAAAACCGGTTTTTGGACATATATCTTTTGTACAAAATTTACTTGGTTATTTGGCAATTCTAAAACACTTTTTTTGATGTGTAGTTGCTTGAGAAAATAAATGAAAACATTCAACTTGCTTCCACTTGAACTTTAACAGTAAGTTACTACGATTTGTGATGTAAAAATGTGAAACAAATTTTCACAAAAACGAAAATGTCATTTTCTGAAGTCCACTAGGATAACACACCAGTTTGGAAGCACTTTTTGCACTCAAAAGAACTTGAATTGGCCAAGTGCAAGCTCTGCAACCAAGAAATTAAGTGCAAAGGAGAAACCGCCAGCTCCATAAGGAACCACCTGAGGAAAAAGCACAACATCACGTTTGCTGCTGTTGTTACTCCTGAGAGGAAACTCCAAGTCATCAAACCCATTGATTCATTTTTTAAGACAAAGGATCCTGTTGATGTTGTTTTGGCTGAGCTTATTTCATGTGATAGGCTGCCCTTTTGTGTTTTCTCAATTAGTCAACGTTTGAGAACAGCTCTAGAGACACAAGGATATAAATTGCCCAAATATGCTAAATCAATTAAGGCTCTGCTGATGAAACATTATGAAGATTTCAAGAAAACATATCAGCAGCAATTTGCAGAAAAGAAGCTTGTTGGTCACAAATTTAGTTTAACCCTTGATGAGTAACTTTATCCAGAAACAGAAGATATATGAACATAAATGTTCATATGGAAGGTTCATTATTGGAACCTTGGAATGATCAAGGTACATGGGTCTATGCCAGCAGAGAAATGTTGTGTAATTGTTAACAAGAAACAGAAAGAATTGGGGCTACCTTTTGCCTGTGATATTGTTGCAGTAACCAGAGGGAGCTGCTGTAATGAAAAAATTTGGTAGCTCAATTTTACCAGACCATCAGCTCTGCCTTGCACATGGAATCTACTTGGCTGTCTGCAATGTTCTATATAGGCAATCTAGGAAAGAAGATAATGACACACCTAAGCAAGTCACAAATCTAGAATAGGACCAAGAAGATGATGACAGCAATGAGGAAGGAGGATTACAAGTTTCAGCAAAAGCAGGTGCATCAGCTCTTCCGATGATTAGGGAGGATGTCACAGAACTCATCAACAAGGTCAGAAAATGTGTCAGATTGTTTCGAAAGTCTCCAGTTAAAAATGACATGATTCTGCAAAAGCATGTTCAGTCTGAGTTTGGAAAGGAGCTGCAGCAATCTTAGACTCTAAGACTTGTTGGAACAGCTTACTAGATATGATTTCAAGATTTGTTACCTTTAAGAAATGTATTCAAATGTCACTGATTGAGTTATCAAGCGATATAATGATTTCTGAGTCGAATTTACCAATTTACAAAATCTAGTAAATGCTTTAGAACCAATCAAAATTAGTGCTGAAGCACTTTGCAGAGACTTGAACTTGCTCTCTTCTAATGGCATTCTGAAGTTCATTTTCAAGCAGCTAAAAATTCAGGAAAACACCTTTAGTCAAGAGCTAGTTGACTCAATGACTAAAAGAGTCACTGAGAAGAGGAATGCTATATTAGTAAACTTAGTTAAATATCTCAATAATCCTGATGTCATCAACGGAGTAACTCATGACATTTTCGAAAATTCCATGCCAAAGAGAAATGCAATTGCTACTACTGCATCAAGTTTGTTTAATGGTTTGTTTGAGCAAAAGAGAAGTGAGTCTATAGATGAGGAAAATTTGTCAGATAATAAAACTAGCCAGGAACAATTACAACAATTTACTTCCTTGTCAGAAGAGCTCGAGTTCTCCATCAGAGAGACAGTCAAATGGGTTTCACCAAAGAAACAAAAAATAAAATCAACATTCAAACTAATGCTCAAAGAAATGGCAGTATTTGAGCTAACAAAAAAAACGAACAAGCAACTTAGATTTGTTGCACACGGCTTTGAAGTCAATCCAAGTGACAAGTGTGGAGACTCAAAGGTCATTTTCTGCAAGTGGTCTATTTGTTACTAAACTAAGGTCAAGTTTAAATGATGAAACAATTAATGCTTTATGTTTTTTACATGCCTATTGTCTTAAGAAACATAAAATTAACCATTAAAAAGACTTATTTGTTTGCTGCTCAATTGTATTCGATGTATGTATATGACATTGTTGCTATATATTTATGTTTTTGCTGCTGTTGTTCCCCTGAAATATATATATAATAAAAATAATACACTAGAAAACCGGAAAACCAGTTTTAAAACATTGAAAACTGCGGTTTATTCAAAAAACCGGTTTTAGAAAAAACTTAAATGATTTCTTTCCCTACTCTACTTGTTTACCATTAAAGATTTTTCAAAAAAAACCTTAAGTAAGTTTTAATTAAACCCTAATTGATAACATGACAACATGAAGTCAAAAAAAATATTTAAATACTCACTACTTAAACAACCAAATAATTCAATTCGAAGACATACGGAATTATATACAAGATCTTGAGGAAAGATTATTATACGCAGAGCATTAATAGGATTTAAAAACCACCTGTACACCATTTCATTTTTATTACTTACACCATCAAATACCTACAAAAAAAAAATGAAAATTTGATCTGATAAAATAAAAATTTGAAACCAGACACCTTGCAAACCAGTTTTTCTGGTGGACATACCATAAGGTATGTCCGCCAGAAAAACTGGTGGACATACTACAAGGTATCCCCCTCAAAATTTGAAGTTGGTTCTCGTTCAACAAAAAAAGCAATTATTATACTAAGTTTTACTAACAACAGTTAATTTTTTTTTTTATTACATTGAAATACATTTTTATTCACTCTCGAAAAAGACATATTTAGCAGAGCTTTAACCCTTTTTAAGAATGCAGCATTGTCCTCAATCATTTCGTCTACATAAAAGATGATTAAAATTGTATTGTACAGTTGAATTTGTCTCTTTCTTTTGATCATTTTATTTGCATCAAAGACAAAATTACATTCTGCATTACCATATGGGGAAAAATGCCAGAAGCTCCGAAAGGGAGTGGCCGAAAGGGACAGTTTTTTAAACATTTATAAGTTCTGAAAGTAATCAAACAACTTAAAATTATCAACTTTAATATTTTTATTAGCAAGATATTCAACATTAGTACCATGGACCAATGTTAAATATTTTGCATAAAATATAATAATATAGAAAAAAGTTAAAAAATGATATTTTTTAACTTTATTTAAGCTCAAGTTTAAATTCTTAGAAAGAAACATTCAATCAATATTTTCAAACTCGGTAAAAGAATTTGTCAATTTATTGATGAAAGCAGAACATGAATTTAACCTATCTGTCATAAATAAACCATACTATTGGTCTTTCCCATCTTCTATTAGATTTTCCATTGTTAAGTATGCGTAAATCTGTTTTTACAGTTTTTTTGGCCAAATTTTGTGCCATGCTTTTTAAGATTTTTTAAGAGTGGCATGGTATGAACATGCTTTGCTGTGTTAATTTTTAGAAATATGTTACACATGGATATTTTTTAAATACGATAACAGTTTAACTTTAATTTTTAGATTTGGTTTTTTTAAATTTTTACAATTTTTTACACATTTTTTTAAATCTTATTAATATCGAAATCTTTGTTATACTTACTGCATCATTTTAAAGAAATGCTTTTTTTTTACCATCTTTAAAAACCTTTTTACTTACTACTTGCTAAAAATTTCATTAAAAAAAAGCTTGCACAGATACGTTACTAACTCATCTAAATAAGTATTTGTTGAAAAAAAAAGTTTAAATATTTTAGAGGGTGTTGTAGACACCCTTCAAATGCTTTTTATGCAAATTTTAAATTTTTCCTTATTAAGAGCTTTTTTCAAGCTTTTTTTTTTTTTTAAGCATTCTTTTAATACTAAGTAGTATTAAAAGAATTGTCTTAATAAGGAAAAATTTAAATTTTCAATTGATAGTTGAAAATCTACACAAGATAAATATATTATCAAGACACTATATCTAGCTTAAACTCAACTAAGAATCACAAAGCAGGGTGTATTTTAAGTCAGAGTTAAAAGGAAGCAAAACATCTGCTAAGTTATACTCGATTACATGTTACCAGTAGCTAGGTGAACATGATTATCTTGATTTCAGAACTGACCTGTATGCTTTATTAAATATTCTTACATTGGTTAATTAATCGGTATTGGCATCAGTATCTGCCTTTTTTTGTCCATCCGTGGCGGCATCGACATATGCCAAAAATGTGCAATTGATAAATCACTAATATATATACGGATATAATTTCTTAAAGTGTTGGCATTTTGTTTTTTTGTTTATTACAGGAATTATAAGGAGTGAATAAATATGCAATTATAATTTTAATAGAAAATAATTATTAATTTATATCATAAAAAAATGAACGATAGAAATATTTCAAAAAGACATGCGAAATTTCTATAGTTCCATCAAAAGTAAACCTTT
Organism: Hydra vulgaris; assembly: GCF_038396675.1. NCBI lineage: Eukaryota > Metazoa > Cnidaria > Hydrozoa > Anthoathecata > Hydridae > Hydra > Hydra vulgaris. The sequence goes on from NC_088931.1 coordinate 69,736,074, forward strand.
ATATATTTTGTTTAAAATGAAAATTGTTTAAATACATTAATTTTTAATGTTTACTACCACCTTTTACACTAATTAATTAGAAGATTCGATTTTTCATACTTTTTATAAGATTTTCCAAACAAACCTCTGAAATACTGTTCCATGTTTGTTGGATAGAAGTTTAAAGTTCTTATATTGTATTATACTGTCAAGAATTTCCATATATAGTTCGTGCAATTATTCAGTCTAATTTTTCAATAGTGTTCAAGTCAGGTGAACGTGATGGTGAATGATGATGAATCCAAACATGTATATTATTTTCCTAGAACCAGTGTTTTACACTGGTTCTAGGAAAAATTAGAATTAAATTGGTTTTATGAATAAAAGTTTGGAAGCTTTTATTACTTTTCTTCAATTTTAAAGTCAAGTATCATCCTACTTCACATTTTTCAACATTGACCATTTTTTTCATCTTTATTACAAGAACATCTCTCTTAAGAACAAATGTCCTTTTATTATTGCAAGAAGCCAATAAAAAAAAGTCCCTTCTAATGTTAAGCTCTGTAAATTCTCTTTTTACAAAATCTTCTATCTTTTCTCAGATGTTAGCTTCTTGAGACTTTTGGTTAGTCTTCAACAATGTCATTAACTAAAAAAAGTCTAACATTTAATCTCTAATTCACGGGTCTGATCTTTTTACTTCTCCCCATAATAAAACAGAGTTATTTGCAAAGAAATCTTTCCCTAATTTGGTCTTGAATATAATGGCCATACTCTTCATGACAGTTAAACAGATTAACCCATTGTTAAACATCAAAATCACTCTGGCTTTCTATGCTAAATTTAATTCTCAATTAAACACTTCTACAGTTTGTGCTCGAGAATAGATTTTGATCATAGTCTTATAAAAGTGTTTTCCAGAACTCTCGTCAATTTTTGCTAAAATTTTAAAAAGTGCTAAATAAGTATATCCACTTTTTCAAAACTCTAGAAAACACTTTGACCCCTCCAACTATCCTATAATTAGTCTTCACTCTGTTATTAGTTTCTTTATATAAAGGTTTCGAGTTTAATAAATTATTACTTTCGAACTGCAGTAGTAAAGTTATTCTTGAAGGCCTACTCTCTTCTTTATTTCAAGTAACTTTAAGGCTACCACAAGGTTCTATCTTTGCTACTGTATTGTTTCTTACCTTCAATAATGATCTTCATGAAATCTAAAGTGGTTCTAATTGCTGACGACTCAACTTAACACTCTTGTCTTTACTAAAAATCTTCACTTTTCAATTGATTAGAACATGCAGCCGATTTTAAATCTGATCTCTCTTCTGTAACAGCCTAAGGCTTGCAGTGGCTTATGGGTTCAAATTCTGGATTTGAAATCCACAATTTTTGTTAGACAACAAAACTCATTAAAAACTGTAAAAAAATATTGAAATATTTTTGCAATTCCTATATTGACAAATAACAACCCTCTTACTCTCAGACAAAGTCTAAAAGCAAATTGTAAATGTAATTAGACCTACATTATCTGACAAGCTTGAGCCACTATCTTATTGTTGTAAGGTTGCATTTCTTTCTATTACAATAAACCAAAATTCATTGTTGCTTGGCTTCTTATTCAATAAGTTGAAACCTTTTACTCTATCTGTCCCTTCATGCTAAAAAAACTTTTATTAATCCAGTTTCGCTTTTCGTACAACTCACACCTTTTTAAGTCTTTGTTTAAACATTTCCTAGTATTTTAAATTATTAATCATTTTAAAGTAACTCATAACTTAATAGTGGTTGCTTGTAATCTTGTTGGAAATAAATTAGAGTTTAAAAATTTATAAATGTATGCCAGTATTTAATAAATAGTAAATGTAAGCATAAAATTATAATATATTAAGTATTATGAATTTTTTCTAGCCTTGACTATTAACCCTTTCCTAAATCTTATAATTTTGCCGGGGCTGGGGCCACGTTTGCAAAAAGTCTCATTTTAAGCTGGGGCCAGGGCCATGGACCCGGTCACTTACTAATAGCAATACTATTTTTTTCTTTCAAACTATGCAAATAATACTTAAAACCATCAGGCGCATCTAATTTAAACTTTTTTTCATCGGAAAAAATAACATTTTTCCATTCTGCATCCAATGTTATGTGGTCCATGGCAAACTTAAGTCTTGCACTTTTGGTTTTGTAATCATTTTTCTCCACTAGAATCGTACTGATTTTGACAAAATTTGTTGATGGATGGGGCCAAAACATAAAATTGACTTTTGGTTATTTTTTTATTTCCACCCTTAGGTTGCTTTTTGTGGTAATTTTCATCTAAGTTTACAAAATTATTTAATGCATGATGAGACATTTTGACATTTTTCTTTAGTAATTTTTTTATTAATTTATCGATTGGACAATCTAATATTTTAATAATATTTTTATATTTTTAATAATTTTTGCTTTTTTTTCTCGTTCAACACCCTTTTGCGTGGCATTGTAAGAATTAAATAACAAATATTATTTCATAATACTCAAAACTTCAATATAGTACAAACAAACCAAATCTTACTCAAACTTCAATCAACTCCTTTTAAGTGCTTAAAACAAACTGATAAAACTATAGAAATTTTATATAACTATAACTAGAACTAGAACTATAGAAATTGTATATAACTATAACTAGAACTAGAAATTTTATATAACTAGAACTAGAACTAGAACTATAGAAATTGTATATATGTATAGATTTTAAAAGCATTCTAGAAAATTTTTTAACTGTTTCAAAATTTTTTAACTGTTTCAAAAACATATAAAAATGGTGTCACACAATGAGTTTTAAAATTAAAAAAAAAAAGATATCTTTATTATAAAAAAAAAATTAAAAACTTCATCCATAAAGCAAAAAAAAGGTTTTTAATGTTTTTTTAATATAAAATCATTTATTTCTAATTAATTCTAGATGTTTAAAAAATTAGCACCAATATAACTTTTGAATATTTTTACAAAAAATTAGTTTTTTATTGATTGTTTTTCAGTTATTGCATAAACCATAAATTCTTGCACTGTTTTTACTGCACATTCTGCACAAATATTGGTCTTGCAGTGTTTATAACAGTTTCTTAATTACACCATTATCTTAATAAAGATTTTTTCGCTTTTGTATACGGGTTAACTGCAGCTAATAAAACTTCATAGTTTGTTTATTATAATAGTGATTGGAAAACCATATATTTATCCATTCACCAGTATTAAAATTGCATGCTGAATGCAGTTGCTGCCAATGTTCTGGAAATAAAATAAATGCCAGTAATGCTATAATTCCTCTTGAATTTCATCTAGCAATAATACTTGGAAGAAACTTTAAATTAATTTTGGCAAAAATTTTTTTTTCCATATAATATCTGTAAAGATGCCCAAGCTCACACAAAAACTTTATGCAATCTCGCCATACCACTCCTTGTATGCTGATGATTGACATTGACTTTTTGAAATTTTTAACCAAGATAATTTTGTATAAGTTCATCAACAAAAAAATGATTTATATTTGGTGACAATGTTTTGCCTCCAAAAATTTCATCCACGACATTTATAACATCCACGGCTTTAATAACAATTCTAACTCATGATCCTGGCAACCAATATATTGTGGAATATCAAAATTTCTGGCAATAAACTCTTTTTTTAAATATGCTACAATAACACCTTTTGCACCAGTGTTTGTGTTTGTTGTGTTACAAATAATCCCTTTTATTACCTCAAATATATCAAATTCATTTAATAATATAATCAATGCATAGCAACTTTATTTCCTTTTTATTATAACTTTATTTTTTTTATAACTTTATTTTCCTGATCATTTTCTTTTAAAACTACAACTTGCATTTCTTTTTGTAAATACTTGACTGCATTGGAGTTGAAATATTAATACCTTCTTCTGATAATTGATGATATTGTCAAAGCTAAGTACCAACCATTTTTTGCTCTGGTGTGTACTTAGCTTTACACTTTTTACTAAAGAAACAGCTGAAGCAGTGGAAGCATTTCTTTTTCATTTAAGTCAACTGAGATTGGTAGTAGATGGGGCAAAACCATCTTCAGTTTTTCTTTCACTGTTACTAGAGTCAAAGTCAGTGATTTCTATTTGTTGCATGATTTTGCTGACAACAGCTACTTTATTTTTGATACATTTAGATGGATGAGATGGAACAATTTTTGAAGTAACATATCCTACTTTTCCATTACTTTCAACTTGCACTTTGTAAAAAATTTTTTCTTTAGTACTCAGCCATACACCTTTTTTATTTGCAATATCAAATAATATTTCATTAGAATAGCTGATACTGATTATCTGTGCCTTCTGATCTGTGGTATTTAATCACCAAATTTTCAACTTTTCTTGAAACTGATTTTTCTGTTATCGCTGATACTTTGATTTTTCTGTTATTGCTGAAAAATTCAGTTTGGTCTATAATGAAATCAATTCACAGGTAATAACTTTGCATTTTCCAAAAACAGGTTCCTCTAAAGAGGTCAAGCAAAAGAACCTCCCTAAAACAGCTTGTGCATTTAGAATTAGCTTGTCAAGTGGTATTTCAATGTGATTGATTTCTGTTTCTTTTTGCATTTACATTCTCAAAATGAATTATATTGCTTTCTCAAGTTTTCTTGTTTTTGTTTATGATATCACTGCTTATTTTATACATCCCAAACTAAAAAGATTTAAATAATGAAATATTATTTACAATTTTAAACATTACATTAAAAAAATATAATAACACATTAAAAATAACTTTAACAAGGTTTTGTATTACAAAAGAAAAACTGAAAAATACTAAATTAAGTGAAACGAAAAGTAAAATAGCTATTTTTAAGCGGAGAAACAAGTTATGCGCAGTACTACCAGGGACTGGTAGTACTGCGCATAACTTGTTTCTCCGCGCAGCAGCCTTGTTCGTCAAGGTTCGTGTTTCGGAGTTATATTTATATATATATATATATACGTATATTTATACATATACATATATATATATATATATATATATATATATATATATATATATATATATATATATATATATATATATATATATATATATATATATATATATATATATATATATATATATATATATATATATATATATATATATACATATATATAAATTAGTAAAAAACACTTATCTAACTTTTATCTTCTACTTTAAGTTTCACCATTGCTGGATCATCAGGAAGAACTCTTCCTGATAATCCAGCAATGGTGAAACTTAAAGTAGAAGATAAAAGTTAGATAAGTGTTTTTTACTAATTTATTATTGCTCTGTTCTTTAAGAACATTGAGCACTCTATTTGTAAAATACACTAACATAATTTACATATACATATATATACATATATTTATATATATAATTAATTTTTACCATATTTACTTCCAACAAGGCAAAAAGAGAAAAGATAAAGTTTAAGATGCAAGATAACGATTAAAAGATTACTTTAAGAAAAAAGGATACAATTACAAATAATTGATGTTTGAGGAAAAAAACTAGACAATAAAGAGTTTTTGCACAAGACACAAGAAAAAGTCAAAAGAAAGGATGAGACTTAAATAAATGATGAGTAATACAAGTATGAACTTTAACAGTGCCCATTATAGTAATTATAGAAAAGAGAAAGAGAAGCAACATTACAATGATGTGACAATGTTCAAAGGTTGGCTGCAAGAGCAGGTCCTACTATGTTTACAATGCATTTTTGCATCTTATCTAAAAGAGAAAGGGCATTATTCAAAGATCCACTCTAGACATGGCAACAGTATTCTATACAAGGATGGATTTGGGATTAATAGAGATAAAGAATAGAATCCTGAGTAAAAAAGTGGTGAGCATGATAAAGAGATGCAACCTTAGAAGATGCTAATTTTGCAATTAATTTGATATATGGTTTCCAAGAGAGATTGGAAGTAAGAGTTTATCCTAAAAGGTGAAGGGTAGATAACTCATCAAGTCATTACCATTCGTAAATATAGGAAGATCTAGATTATTGCGATAATAATTAACTGAAAAAAATTGAGTTTTACCTGAGTTAAAGTTCAGCAGCCACTGAAAGCCCTATGATGTAGAAGAAGTGAGATCCTTTTCAAAACAAGAATAAATGGTAGTATCATCAGCAAACAATGCACCTTAGATGTGAGAATTTCTGGGAGATCATTAATGCAAATTCAAAAAAGTAAAGAGCCAAGGAAAAAACATTAAGAAACACTTGAAAACATAGATTATAAAGAAGAGTGCCAGCAAGGACAACTTTTATAGTATTATTGGTAAGGAAGGATTCAATAATCTTAAAGATGTTACCTGATATGCCACAAGAAGAAAGCTTATGGAGAAGACCAGCATGCCAAACTTTATCAAAAGCTTTAGAAATAACAAGAGTGATAGTCATAACTTCTTCACGTCTATCTAATGCACGATAAAACCTATCAGTATTACTGTTAACAAATCAGCAGTGGAACGAGAAGATCAAAATCCATATTGATGATCAGAAATTAAGTTATTAGGTTATAATTAAAGATTCAAAAACCTTGTTTATGATAGTAAGAAGTAAATGGAACGGAAGTTAGACAAGTCAGATCATTCTCCAGAATTTTTGAAACTAGGGATAGCAGATGCCACTTTCCAGCAGTTTGGAAAACAAGACTCTAATAAGCACTTGTTAAAAAGTTTTGAAAGTATTGACAACAGCTCCAGAGAATACATCTGCAAGACTATAACAGGTATTTTGCCTAAACCACAAGCTGTAGAAGAGTCTAAGCAGGAAATCACTCAAGAAATAAAACCTGGAGTGATAGGAATGTCAAGCAATAGATCAACCTGTTTTTCGGCCATATCAGGTAGGATGTGATTAGTAGAATCATGACATGAGATTGATGAAAAGTTCTTAGCAAACAATTCAGCTTTTAGTTCAGTCATTTTATGTTATTACCCGGAAAAAATCTTAAATAAGCTGAAATTTTTCACTCTTGTAATATCATATAGTAACACCAAAAAAAAAACCTTTTGGGTTTTTTTTTGGTGTTACTATATGATATTACAAGAGTGGTCTTTTAGCCTTTTGGGAAAAGTTAATGAATAAATAAATAAATAGCCTTTGGGGAAAATGAGTTAATGTCATTTTTCTATAATGTATAAATAAATTTCACTCTATGTTTTAACGTCAGAAAATAAGTTTATACAAATATCGCATTAGTTACAATTTTGATTATAAATTTTGACTAATTTAAAATAGTGCAATATCAATTCAAAATAAAAATTACAATTACAAAATATCAAAATGTAAAATAAAAATTACTACTAAAATATCATTCCTAACTCATAGAAAGGAGGTATAAGTTGTGGAATAAATGTTCAGAAAAGCACCAATTTGAGTAAAACACTCTAATCTAAAAGTGATTTGAATATTTTCAAAAGTTTGAGTTCATTTATTTATTTTTTTTAAAGTAAAAAATTATAATAATAAAAAACAACTCTATGTTTACGGAATAAAAGCAAGTTAAAACCAAGAAATAGGTAACATGTAAAATAGGAAACAATGAAGACAAAAAAGAATGCATTATCTGTAAAGAAACAGTTTTAAAATCCAATGACTTTTGGTATGAAGGGATTGAGAAGACTTAAAAGTCTTTGTTAAGTAAGGGATTTTGAAGAAATAAATGAAGAAATTAATTCAAAGATCAAAGAGAAGAAAACATACTCGTCCATAAGAAATGTTATTGAACATTTACAGACAAAAGAAAATTAACATTAAATCCGAATGAGACATTGAGATCATTAGGGGACACTTTTGACTAGAAAAACCAGTGTTTCAACTGTGGCCAATGGATTTGTGAAACTGTAAATATAATGGATTTACGCCACCCTGAACGTAAATCTAGTGTCAATTGTTACTACATTGGAACTACGGTACTGCGTACAACAATTGTTACTATATTGGAACTACGGTAAGGAACTTTTTTTGGATTTTAATTTCAATTGGAACTGCGGTAGTGGTGTAGTGGTAAAGCGCTTGCTTCATAAGTGAGAGGTTCCCAGTTCGATCCCCACCACATTTCTGGTAGTACCGCGCTCAACTTGTTTCTCCGTGCAGCGGCATTGTTCGTCAAGATTCGTATTTCGGAGTTATAGAGTTGAGAGAGGGTTATAAATATGTGGCTCAAAGAACTGATGAAATTAAAGATAACTTAAAGAAACACCTTCATTCGCACAACGAACTTGTTGCAGAAGAAGGAATATACCATTCTTAATTTCTTTCTGGCATTCTTCTTTATAAGAAAAGATGTAATACATCTTTCCTTATAAAGTCTATGTTTGAAAAAATATGTCAATGAGGACGATGGTGACAGTGAGTTGATCGAGTAGTTAAAAAAATATGATACAACAAACTATTCACCAAAACATTAAAAAAAATTTGTTCAAGAAGCACTACGGAAATGCAATAATTTTTCTGGAATGGCTGGTCAATCAAATATTATAAGAAATTTCCTCAATATCAACTATCAAATATCTAGTTATCAATATCAATCTATCAAATATCTAGTTAATGATAGTGATGCATAAAATACATAAGTTGTGTCTTAAATGGTTACTTTGTCACGAAAAGAAAAGAAAGCTTCAACTCGCATCTAGTTAGTTGGGGTTTGAAGCATTACACTTTTATGTACGAGTGTATTGGTGAATTAGAGTTTTCCCAAAATCTTTATATTTTTCTCTTTGGTTATGTATTCTTTGCATCACTATTATTAACTAGATATTAAGTTGTTTAAAAAATAAAAAACTTTATGTTTAGTTATTATGTTTACTTAGAGAAAAATAATAGAAATAAATTTGTAAATAAAATACCTCAATTTACATTTTTAATGGCATTTTTACATTTTTAGTGGTTACTTATTTCTATTATAAGTGATATAAATAAAATCTAAAATCATATATTTTCTATTTACAAAAACTTTAATGATTAACATTTAATAATGAAAGTAAGAGGTTTAAGTTAATAGTTAAAATTTACTTTTAAAGAATAAATGAATTTAAATCGTATAAAATTGTTTTTGTCGCTCATTTACTTTAAACTATTTACGCAAAGTCATTAAAAGTTAATAACTTTTTATGCTAAAATTAAAATTAAAAGGAACAAATTAATTCAATTTTTGTAAACTTGTTTTGTTGCTCTCTCATTTTGAGTTTTATTCATGTCAATGAATAAAAGTAACTGTGGTAATAGTGGACTTGTTAGACATTTAGAAAATCCATACAAGGTTATGATAAAACTACTGAAAGCTCAATTTTTTTGATACCTAAAAAAAAATTTTTTCGAAGATTGCAAAAGATTTATATATTGGACTTATTTTGGAACAATTAATCTCAGTCAAAAAATGCCAAACCAATAGCTCAAACAATATGGGGTTGCTCGAGAATTTAAAGGTTAACTACCAAAGAAGAGTAAAAATGAGGATTTTATGAATATTTAGCTCACACTGTTGTTACTTCACATGTTAACAATCATATTCACAATAATTTGAAGTTTTTTAAAATTTTATATTTATATTTATATTTTTTCAAACATAGACAATATAATATATTTTTTGAGTGAAGCAATGAAAAACAGCAAGCAGAGTAAAGAATTAATTTGGCTGCAAAAATAATCAAAGCTGAAATTTGTGAAATTCAGAAACTAAGCAATTTCTACCCAACTACTGAAGACATAAGAAACTTCGATTGACAGAAACAGTGGATACGTGAATCCCTTCAGATGTTATTATAAGCTTACTTATTCCAAACACAATTAAGCAAGTTTTGATTGGTCAATGTGTAACGTATGCTGCGAGAAGCAAGTTTCTGATGCGTCCTATACACTTTGGCATTGGAGTACAGCTTAATGAGTAATTCGGATCCAAATGGTTAGTGAATCATCTTGCAAAGCTTGTGTTTTGCGTATAGTTTTGCAAGATGATTTTATCCAGGTGAGGTTCTGCACTACAAGCAATCAGCTGTAAACCACCGCAATGAAGAAGACGATCAACCAACGTTTTGTCAGTGGGCAGCAGACAAGGGAGATCAAAATCTCATAACTGGGAAAGCAACTTTCCCCAGGATAGGCAGAGTATCCATGTCAGACAAACTACTATGCCTTGCAACACAAAATGTTGCTTGAATTAAAGGTTACCTGAAAAATACCTTATTCACAAATGACCACAACATCCCAACCCACCAATACAACAGTACGTATATAAAAGGTCTTGCACAAACTACTTTGAGCCCAATTTAGGAATTTAATAGTAATATTCTTTAAAGATTTTTCAAGATATTTCCAAACCAACACCAAACGGATCCGGTCCGGATTTGTGCAAGATCTAACCCAAAGAAATGCAGCTTTTCTAAAGTTAACAATATCATTCCTTCCAATAATGGATTTGAATCTGAATGATGAACATTGCATCTTCTTTGCATTGACATTTATCATCAACCAAGCCAAAACCATGAATATTAAAGTGCTCTGTATCACATTTGACCAACCCTTATGGCTAAAAGCAGTAGGAATCATAGAGGAGTTAAAGTTGCCAGCTGTAGCCAGACTTGAAGGTTTTCACATAAAAATGAGCTTTCTGGGTAATATTGGGAAACTTATGAAAGGGTCTGGTTTAGAAAAACGTTTTGCTCAAGTACACACAGAAAGCAGTGTAGACCATATAATATATAAAAAGCTGTGTCAAGAGCTTTGCAAGCTAAGCTATTAACAAACTCATGCTTGACATATATACTTTTTGAAGAAATTGAATTCAGAGTTCAAGGTACAGATAAATCACTAATCAAAGAAGAGAAGGATGATGGTTATGAAATTGAATCAACTAAAAATGCTAAACATGTGAGAAGATATGTCAAAAAACATGTCCTGATATCGAAATTTAAGAAAAAAATGTTGTTCAGGTTTCTAAATAAAATATTTATGGCAAACAAAACAAACAAAAGCCAATTTATCAAGATACTTTCGCACTGTTTAAAAAATGACAGGAACACTGTTCTCATTCGCCCAGGCAATGCTAATACAATCATTTGATCAACAACATTAGAATTTGCTTCATTAAACTCTAAAAAACAAATTATTGTGGTTGCTAATGACACAGATTTTGTTATACTTGTTCACCATTCGCAAAAAGAGATGGGTAATATTATTTTCTATGAACATTGTCTGCATAAAAGATGAAGCATGAATGTATTAAGTCCAACTGTGAACAATATAAAGAAAGACTTTCTGTTTGTCCATGCTATGAGTGGATGTGATACAAAATACTTTTTTAACCTGTATTTAATTGTATATTTTATATTAAAACTGAAAAATTATAAATTTTTTTAAATACAAAAAATATCTTGAAACGGCATGCAAGGGATTAATTGAGCCAGCTAAGTTGCCACCATTGAAGCAAACAGCTTATTACCATGGATTAGAGTGCATCTACAGGTAAGCTATAATATTAATTCAACTTGCTCTGGATTCACATATCCACTTCAATTAGGAGTTTCTATTGTTATTTTAGGTTGTTGTTTGGAAAATACTAGAATTATTCCAGCTTATGCCAGAGGATAGGGGATGGCAGTCAAAGGAAGGTACATTATCACAGATTTGGATATTGCATATGACAACTTGCTTCATATCATTAGATGTAAATGCAAAGATAATTCTTAAAATCAGTGCACAAAAACGGACTTTAATTTTCAGAAGCATGTGGGGAATATCAAGGACAAATGTGTGCGAACCCATATAACGTAAGTATTACAGTAATGTAACAAAAATGTACTACAGTACCATATCAATATAATACAAATATGTCAAAGAAGGCGTTTAATTAATTTATTACCAATTCTTTACCCATCATATTTTAGGAACTAGTGACAGTCGAGCGAGGACTAAGGAAAATGTGACGAAAGCGACAATGAAGAAGTATTTAAACAAAATATTTTTTACATTTATAACTTTTAATTTTTAATAATTTTTCAAAAATTAAAATCAAAATAATTTTTAATTGTGATATAAGTAAAAATCTGTTTTCTGACATTAAAACATAAAATTCAGCATTATGGAAAAATGTCAATAATTCATTTTTCCCAAGGGCTATCAACAAGGAGTTTTTTTACATGTTACTCTCTGATATTACGAGAGTATGTGCCAAATTTCAGCTTAATTAGATTTTTTTCTGGGTAATTGATTTATTTTTACTAAAATGACTGTACTATTTGTATTTAGGTAAAGTAACAAAACTTGAAGCATGCATGAGAGGAGGAATAATAAATTTATCCTTATTATTGACACTGTTAAAGATTCTCCATGAGTCTTTGGGGCCTTATTTTTGAGATAAAATACAAGATTTTGTGACCTGAGAATAGCAGACTTTGACATTAGACAAAACTTTTTTACAATAGTTTCTAGCAATAGTAAACAGACATCTGTTTTCTGGACAATTGTTTTGGCAATAGATGCGGAAGTAAGGTAAAAAATGGAAATGGCAGCAGCACAATGAAAGGAAAACCATGATGAAGAGTGAGGCTTGACTTTAAATTGTTGAGAGGGAATAAAAGATTCCATGCCAGCTTGGATCCAATAAGTTACATAAGAAACCCAAAAGCCATCACAAAGAAAATTACGGAAAGAATCCTTGTCAGCTTTAAGGTGGTTGTAAGAGGTACAATGATACAGGGATTTTGATGATGATTGAGAATAAGATAACAGCTTTAGAGAGATCAAACCGTGATCATAAGCACCTAAAGGTGTATGTGGAGAAACTGAGCACTGACTAGGATCAGAATCAAGATGCAAGTCAAGTAAGAAAGGTAAATGGTTGGGATTGTCTGGAAAGCCAGCTGGAAAGTTGACTATCTGTGTTAGGGATTGAGAAAGGCGAAAGTTATGAGCCTTAACACCAGCAGAGTCACTGACACTAGAACCAAGTCATTCAAAGTGATGAGCATTAAAGTCACTAACAACAACGATATTGGCTGAAAGATAAAGAAAGAGGTCTCGGTCAATTTGGAAAAATTACTTTGAAGAACACGAATATTAGTGATAGGTTAAAAGAACTTGGTGATGACGATGGTTTTTTGTGTTATATAGTTTTTATACTTTTTTACTCATTTTTGGACTTGTTAAAGGACTTGACTCAAAGCACAGCTAGTATTTAGTACACTATTTAATAGTCCAATCTATTGCTTCATTACACCTAATAACCCCAAAGCTCTAACAAAGGGCTCTAGATGAGGCCTTGGCAATGTACACCAAAAGTACAAACAGAAACACAATTCATACGCAACATGGCACTGTTAATACTCTGATACTTTACATCTGTTGAAGAAATTAGCCTCTCTGTGAGCTATCACATAGTTCAGGAAACCTGACTACCAGTAGGCCTCAGAACCATATTTTTGAAGTCAGAACTGATTTTTAAAGCTGTGCTCTCATTAGAAGATAATAGAATGAGTTGCCTCAACATAAAAACAGAGACACAAGATAAACCCATGTATTGATCCAGCATTCAACACTATTAACAGGAAACAATGTATTATAAATACCTCTACGTAAGCCTAATATATGCCTATAATAATGGATAGAATCTGTTTACCCCTTAAGTCTTTGCGTAAGAGGCTAAAATTGTAGAAGGCAGAAGCCGGCAGTAGACTCAACTAAGAGTCCCAAGGCTCTTAGTTGAATAAAGAGTGTATAATAATTGGGGTGTGCTAAGTCAGAGTTGGCTTCTCCTAGCGTTTACCTAAGAAAGAGTATCCTACAAGGCAGCAGGACATGAAGCAGTTTGTACTGGGTTAGATGTTACCAGTATCAGGATAACCTGAACTAACTAGTTTACAAAATATGTACATATTAAAATTGCTACTAAATTACATTAGAATAGCTTAAAAAACAAAAAAAATAATTCTTTAAAAATTTTTTATGTTTTGCATACACACAAAAATTAAATTAGAATAGCTCAAAAAACAAAAACAATAAGTCTATAAAATTTTTTATGCTCTGCATACATGCAAAAATAAATTATAAAGATATCTATGCTCAAATGTACCATTATTACAACAACAGTTTTTAATATCAGACATAAAAAAATTTTATTTGAAAATTGACTTTATCTCAGAGCTTCCAATCAGCAAATTCAAAAAAAGTAAGATGAAATGGTTTGGTTAAATTGAAAAGGAGTAAATTTGCATTAAGATCATCCCAAGTATGAATTTAACCCAAAAAAGTTAACCTTTGGATATTGAAACCCATTTACCTTTTGCAATAAAATTGATAAACGTTGTAATTTTTTTACAATAAAATTGATAAACATTGTAATTTTTTTGCATTTTTTTACTATGCTCTTACAATGACATCAGTACTTTAAATAATAAATAAGGGATTAATTAATGCTAAAAAGTAGAGAGTATTTTACTTGTAAACTTTACTGTAATAAATTTTATTTATGAAAAAAAATATGATTAATGCGAGTAGAGTAGAGAGTAAATAGAAAAAGTAAAAGTATTTTACTGTAAAAAAAGTAAAAGTAAATTACTGTAAATTTTACTGTAATACATTTTATTTATAAAAGAAATATGTGTGAAAAAATCAGGATTCTTAATCAGAACTACTTAATTGATCTGTAATTTGAGTAAAAAATCCAAAACTCAAAAATTCAGTATACTTTTCTTGAATCAGGATATAGTTTTCTATTTCTCTCTACAACCTTATGCATTTCTGATTTTATTTTGTTGTCCCTTGTCAGAATTTTACAATACTCCTGTGCAAGCTTTATGCCTTTCTCTGCTACATAATTTGTGACATTTACAGTTTAAACAAAATCCCTTGCAAATTAAAAATTCTTATCAGAGTTCCAAAGTTCAGGATCAATTTTAAGCCATATGAAGTCCATGTCAAGGATGGTAAAAAAACATAAATAAGTGAGGAGAAATTAGGTGAAGTAACTTGGCAAAACAGGTTTCTTAAGTTGTAAAATTCAGGTACATTTGACTTGTAAGACAACAGACAGTTGGCCATTTTAGATTTTTGACTATTGCTAAGCTTATCAGAAAACAGAAGAGGCTTCTCAGTACAGTCTATGCAGCATCATCGAGTTGAGGGTCTACAGTCTTATAACTTAACAAATTTTTAATTAAGTTAACAGATTGTTAACGATTGCATCCCAGCCAATAGAAGCAGAGATAAAGTGAGGAATATAAATAATAAATAGGAATCTGCAGAGCTTCTTTAGACTGACTATAGTCTCTTCATTCAGTTCTAACTGTCTGCAAAATGTCAAAGCTTTTAAACTATATTATTGCAAATATTATTTCAAATATATATATATTCCAAAAGTACAAAATCTAGCTATGTAAAAAGCGCTAGGTTTTCTTCACAATATTTTTCCTGATAGAGTGGTCTCCGCATTTTGCAAAGTATATGATAAAGATAAA
The DNA here is from genome assembly GCF_038396675.1 of Hydra vulgaris. Lineage (NCBI taxonomy): Eukaryota > Metazoa > Cnidaria > Hydrozoa > Anthoathecata > Hydridae > Hydra > Hydra vulgaris. Next base: position 69,751,529 of record NC_088931.1, read on the forward strand.
GATAGAACCTTGGGGTACCTCAGAAGTTACTGAAAATAAAGAAGACTGTTGGCTTTTGAGGATGACTTTGATAAAGCGGATAGAAAGAAATCATTCGATAATTTTTAAAACTTTTCCAGATACACCATAGGAAACAAGCTTATGGAGAAGACCAGCATGCCAAACTTTATAGATAAGTTTAGGTATGTCAAGAGCAATAACCCTTGCCTCGCCACCTCCATCTAATGCACAATAAAATCATTCAGTCACAGCAGTTAGGAAGTTTTGCTAACTGCTGTGATTGTCAGAGAGTAAGTTGTTAAATTCAAGATGAGATGTTGGAAAGTTGTTGATCAAAGACTCAAAGACTTTGCTAATAACAGATAGATGACTGATCAGACAATAGTTAGAGGGGTCAGAAAGTTCTCCAAAATTTTAAAAAACTGAAACCACAAATGCCATTTTCAAGGAAAGGAAAGGAAAACACTTATATAGTTTAGAAAGAATTGAAGAGAGCTCTGGAGAACACTTTTATATGACAATGACAGGAATGTTGACCTTATAACAGCCTCAGGTAACAAAGTGTGAATATCAGTGGTCTTCATACTATCTACAATCTTCTCTCCATAAAAATCTCTGTAGAATAAGTGCAGCTTTAAAACTTGATTTTTATTAGGCAACATTAGGAGCCTGAAAAGACAGTTCTATGCAGACTTTAGTACCTATACCATGTTGAAACCACTGTATACATTCATTCCTTAAAACTGAAAAAGTTGATCCAAAAATTGTTTTGATATAACTTTGCTTTGTTGAAGGAGGCATTTTAGTGAGCTTTCTACAGTATATTATTTAGTTTTGAACTGCAAAAAATTAACATCATCAATCAAATCACATAAACAAAATTTAATAATATTATTTTATTAATTAGAAAACTTGCATATACAAAATTTTTCAATTATATTAAATGCCTAAAATCTATATTTATGGACAGATTTTACCATGAATTGTTTAAAACCATTTTAAAACCCCTTCGGACTCTCCTATTTGTATATATTATTGGAAAAAAATTAGATGAGTGTCTTTACTGATTTATTAATGCTCTCTTCTTTAAGAACATTGAGCACTCTATTTGTAGAATACACTCACATAAGTGCTAAAACAATTTTCTTATTTATTACAAATTCTTAGAGAACTTTCTCAATTTCTTGATTTTTTCATACCCATAGTTATTTCATTCATATTTTTTCATATCCATAGTTATATAGTCATTTATTGATTTTTTTATATCCATAGTCCATTTTTTCATATCCATAGTACCAATATGCTTACTATATAAATGCTGTTTTAAATTATAGGTCTTTGCACTAATTATAAAAATACAGATAACACCATCTTTTTTTATTTGACAATTATATTATTTTTGATCTTCTTTTTAATGTTTAAATGCTTTTTAAATTTTTTTTAATGTTTAAATGCTGCTGATTTGGTTTTGTCATCCATTTTATTTTGATTAAAATTTTTTGTTTGGTTTATATGGTTAACTAAAGAATTGATTTATTGTATGATACGTTATAGCCTGAAAAGAAAGATAAATTAGAAGAGCAATTGCATACTAATGCTTTTAATAGATTGTGCTAAAAGCTAACCAATAAAAATAAATATCAAACTATCCCAAGTAATAAAGATATTCTATTGCAGTTTCCTAATAATAAAAGTTGCAATGAACTTATTAAATATATTTATCGAGTAAATGCTGGTTTTTATCTTGCTTAAAAGCAAGATAAAATTTATTTTTTCAAACATTATAAACCATAGTTTATAAAAATATAAGTTCATTGCATTTTGTTATAAATAAAATTAGATGTTAATCTAAATGAATCATACTAAACAAATTGACATGGTTAAAACTTTTAGCATGTTTTAATAAACTATATTTATTAAACTATATATTGGAATTAAAGAATAAAAAAAAAAAGTTTTAAAACATGAGTTTGTTATACACTTATAAATTGAATTGAATAGCAGGAAATTGAAAAGTAGGCAAGTCTAAACCAGTGTTAAATGAATTTAAAATATTACAAATCATTTATATAGAGATTTTTAAGATAATAAGCAAAAAGCTCTCGATCTACATTCTCCTTAGCAATACTTTTTTTCTGTTTAAATTTGTTTAAAAAAATTAAAAAGTGTCAAAAGAGACACAAATGAACATTCACTTCAACATTAATATTGTTGATAACTTAATACTGTATATATATAGTTTAATATTGCATTTAATGTAGTATCTCACTTGGTTCTCCAAATATTCTTTAAATCGATCATTGAAAATACAATTTTCCATTGAAAGAAGCTATACATAATTAAAATATTAGGATAAAGGACCTGAAGTTAACAGAATTTTTTACTGCAACTCCAGCTCTGGCTCCTCCTAAAATGATCAGTCTACCTCTAGACAGACTTAAAACACCCCACACCCTTACTTTTCTCAAGAAATTTGACGAAATGTTTGATCTATCCCAATTTAATGTGCAAAGGGAGGAAAATGATTTTTTCTCACTCAACTAAAGGTTCTGCCAACAAATTCTATCTTAACACATAAGTTTACTTGGTCTCACCTGTCATGAGTATTTATTTCATGAGAAAATTCACTATTTTCAAGTCAACAAAAATGATACATTTAGGATTGAGGTTCTTCTTTTTTAGTTGGGAAGCCAGCAGTTCAATTTACAAAACAGCAGTGATCCACTTGATCATAGGGTTCCAACTATATCATTGGTACAGCAAACTTCTTCTAGTCCCTTTAGCCCACCATCTTACATGTTCTGTAAATTGTTTGCAGACACTACGTGATATTCAACATATATCTTTGTCTCAAGATTAACCACAAAATATGCTTTTTCAACAAAATTAACCTTCATTTTTGCTTGATAAGCAATAATAAAGATTAATTTTCAATTCAGGAGAACAATTTAATGTAGAAATTATGTTTATTTTCTAAACATTAAAAAACTTGTTAATCAGTGTAATTATTAAAACTTTAACAGACTATAAAAATATATATTTTAGCTCATTTATATTAATGTTTTATTAGCATTACAATCAAAAAAAAAATTGTTTTTTGCATTGATTTTCTTTCAAAAAGTTAGAACAGGGGAATTAGTTGCTTGGAAAAATAATATACTATCTGAAACAAAATATTGGATAAATAAAAAAAAATATACAAATAAATGTTGTTTTTAAACAAAAAAACATCAAAACCTGGCCATCAACAAAGTTATCATTTTTTGTGAGAGAATAATTTAAAGAAAACTTTTTGATATAGTTATTCCAAGTATTTACGCAACCCTGGAGTGCAATACCATTAACAGTTGTTACCTTTTCAAATTGAACCTAAACATTAAAAAATAATTTTAAACAAAGCAAGTAATTATAATATGCAGTAAATTATAAAAATATAATAATAGAAGATAAAGAGTAAAAATAGCATTTCTTTATATTTTTCTCATTTATGCTTGGTATATAATTTGCTTAATTGCTCAAAAATATATTTAAAAGAAAATATCTTTTACCAAACTTTACCTTTCTCTGAAAATTAAATCTACTTTATATTTTATTATAAAAACATTTATATCTCATTATAAATAAACTGAATATAAATATCACATTTTGTACAAATTTTATAAAACAGGCTTTAATACAATGGTTACAAAAGTAAAAACATAAATAGTTTCTAGGATGACTTTAATACTTTAATTGAATAAATTAGAACTAATAGTTTATAAGAGTTTTATTGAAACCCAATAAAATGGAGAAAAAAGGTACAAAATATTAAACGGCTTTAATATTTAAAAAAAAACATATTGTTAAATATTTCCATTAATAATGGTGCTAACATTAATAATGGCAACCAAGGTTAGACTGATCTAATAACACATATGAATCGTATTGTTTTTCAGAGAAATTTTGGAACCAAATTTGAGAAGAAAGAAACATCACAAAATATAACAAACAAACAACAATTTGTGGATTCACCATTTTCAAGATTCACTTAGTAAAAGTTTCCTTTTTATTGAAAGATTCAAAACCTTTGTTAATGATTACTTTTTTTCAAAGTCTATCTAATAGTTATTATTATACACAAGTTAAAAACCAAAATTTTGGCATCGGTTCAAATTGAAATTTAGGCCAAAACCAAAACAGAACTTTGATCAGCCATAATTATACACTAAATAAATAAATAAATTCATTTATATACAACTATATTTATAATAAATAATGAACCACAATTCAAAAAATAATTGACCTTCATTCAACATGGCATTACAACCACTTCATTTTAGGATTGAATTTACCAACTTTTAAATTATTATGAAAAAAAAGCTATATATATATATATATATATATATATATATATATATATATATATATATATATATATATATATATATATATATATATATATATATATATATATATATATATATATATATATATATAATACCTATACAAATATTCATGATCTTCAAAGTAACTTTTCATTGTTGAATCTTGCAAAATTCACCATACCTTAGCTCTTTGAAAATTTAAATTCATGTCTTTTATCTTTATATATCAGAGTTGAATCCTATTTTTATTCACAAAAACTGCAATGTTTGGCCTGGGCATATACTTTTTATCAATACACCTATTTGTCCTAAAATCAGGTTTGAATCGATTGATTTTTTTAATTTAAAAAAAACCCTGGAGATTGCTCTGACCTCTCTAACTATTGTTCAATTAGACTTTTTTCTATTATTAAAAAGTCTTACTAATAATAATAAAAACAAACATTAACAAAACTTTTAAAACTCTCATCTTAAGTCAAACAATCTCCAAAAATTGATATAGCCTTTTATATATACACCATCTTTATGTTAACTCACCTTCCCAAGGCCAAGAAAACTACTACAGTGGAGACTCAAATTAGTACTTCAGAAATACAGGAAATACTTTACTAGAAAAAGCAACCAAAGGAAATATTATTCAGCTGTATTTTATTTCCTTATATGTCATTCAGATCCTTTTATTGATTAATATTGTAAAAAAAGCTATTTTGCCTGTAAATGTGATTGCTTTGTTGACTGAAACAAAATTAAAATTTGAAAATATTATCTTTTTTAGTATGTTAATTTGACATGAAATTGTTAAAACATGAGTATTGAAATGCCAAGCATTTGATGTAAATAATGAAAACTAGAACTCTGCTTTTCATAACTTAAATGCTGAAAATTATTTTCATAATTTTTATGCAAAAATACTTTATTAAAGCCGACATAAACATTTTTGCATCAAATTATTCAAAATCTTAAATCATTGTGTTAGAAAAATGTCTAGAAGATACAAAGTTAAAAAAATGCTGAATTTATGAAAGAGTCAACATCAGCTATAAAATGTTAAAATTACATCAGAGTTTAACTGTGATCCATGTAAAATATCTTTCTCCTCTCAACAAATTAATGAGATAAACTGCAAATTGGGTGTGATATATCAACAACTAGCATCAAAACACAGAACCTTCTTCACTCAATGTTTACAATTATATACAATTACACAATATAACAAAGGTCTTGCCCACTTAGATTTGTCAACGTTTATGTATTTATATTTTACAAATGAATTCAAAAATCATATTCTTCTTGGCGTAACATCGACAGTTTTTAATTTATGCCTAATTTCATATTTTCTTGATATAAGCGCAAATTTTCTCTGAGTTAATATGTTATAGGGTAATACCATGTAGTAATTTCTGTAGTGCTAATGAATGTGCATGATAAAGTTGTTTCCAGGGCCCATTACGCCAGGGGCAAAGGATTGGGTCATCATGATCATGCTTTACAGACAAACTGGAGATCTGAAATATTTAGCATTTGTGTAGTCCTGATAAACAGACAACCAGATGGTCCATGAGGCTGGAGCGCCAGGCGCCATGTCTCATTTTTTTTATTTAATTTTTTATTTTTCAGATTACATAAAGTAAAGATAACTTTGAAATTATTGTCTTAATTATTGTTAATTATTATTGAAATTATTAAGAAATTATTATTATTATTAAGAAATTATTGTCTTAATTATTGTTAATTATTATAAATTATTGTCTTAATAAATTATTTTGCTTTATATTAAATAAAATTATTAACCAAATATTTTAAGAAAGTTTGTTTATAAGAATTTCGATTCGCAGGTATACAAATTAAAAACAGTCATCATTCTAAATTGACTTTAACAGAGCTTTACATTGTATAACTTTAAACTTTTGAATTGAAAAAAAACTGATACTTTTTAATGCTAAAATGGTGACAGCAAGTTGTTTAACAAACTAAAATCCAAATTTAAAAAAAAAAAACAACCTGCCACAACATTACATCAATAAAAAGAAAATTATTAACTTTTAAAATCATTAGTTTTACTGATATTTAATTATAAAATGTTAACACTGAGTTGTTTTATTAAATAAAAATTAGTAACAGTAACAAAAAAAAACATGTCATAACATTAGTCTAGAAGAAATTTATAACCTATTAAATTCATCATTAACATTTTTACATTAACAAATTTATTAAAATTAAACAACCTTGTCAAAGAGTCAAAAAATTATCTTTTACATTCAAAAAAATAAAAGAAATTAATCACTGTTTAGTTTTCGATAACCATTAGTTTTACATTTTCCATTGCTTTAATTATATTAATTATTCATTAATAATTCTGCTAAAAAAATAAAAGTCTGCTAGTTATATTAATTACTCATTAATAATTTAATCTGAAATGCAACTTAGTAGTTAGTTTTACATTAAGAATGGATTTTTGTGATTTTGGAAAACTGTCAAATGATACCTGTCATAAACTAATTTATTATAGATCTGGAATAACAGATGACAAAATTTTAACAATCTGTCATCATTATGAAAAGATTTATAAAGTAGAACAATTCCTGGAAATAGGAGCTATCATCAATTTACACCAGAATTTATAGATACTATTAGTTTTAAACAAACAAGTGAATGTTAATATAACATACATTTTTTTTTTTTTATGGTTTTAAAAGTTCTCAAACTAATTAGAAAACTAACATTGATGCATTGAAATTTGGTTTATTTATTCTGTATAAATACTGTGTTGATACATTTCATTGGATAGGTATGATAAATGAAATTTATTGTATTGAGATTTTTTTATGATGATGGTAGATAGTTAAAATTTGTCATCTGTTAAAGACGCTATGGCAACGTTTATGAATCCACACAACCCTTTTAAAAAACTTTTCTGACCATCTAAAGATGATTACTGAGTTTTAACTTATTTTATAAAATTTGTATCATTGATGCACCTGTAACAATAACTGACACAATATTTTTTTTTATTTTATTTTGTAAATAAATAAATAAAACAGAACAAGTATAAACCTAAAAAAGTTATCTTTGCTCTGTTAAAAATTTTTTTTTAGAAAAAATAAGTAAAATAAAGGCATGGCCTCTGGTGCCCCAGGTTCATAGATTCTTTGGTAGTCTACCCAGGAAACAATTTTAACACATGTTCATAAGGACTATACAAATCCAAAATTTTGAGAGCTCTAGTTTGTCTGGAAAGTAGTAAAAAATCTATTGCAAGCTTCCGTTAAAAAAAAGTGGGGCCCTTGACCCAGCCCTCCCTCCCCTTGTGTTTTGGGCGCTGGAAACAATTTTAATATGTAATTTATCAGCACTTCAGAAATTCTAAAAGTTTCAGAGCTCTAGCTAGTTTGAAAGATAGAGAAAAATCAATCGTAATATTCCATGACAAAAAAGTGAGCTCCATGCCCTGTTCTATATATATAGAAATCCATGTTATGTTTTCTGAAACATCAATGAATATAGAACGACACATAAAAAAAATTTTTTGTTACCATCGAGGCTATATGATTTAAAAACATGCATTAAAAACAGATATATAAAAAATGCCTAAATTTACTTAAGGCAATTTAGGTACTTTATAATAATTTTTTATATTTCTGATCATTTTATTGGATTTGTAACCCCTGAAAATAGCCACGTATAAATTTTTAAGTAAAAAAGATCAAGTACTCTTAATGTTATGTGACTTGAAACCTTTAAATATGTTACAATTCTGAGGGGACAAGAGGGGCCTAACCAATATCTGTCAAAAGTAAAATGGTCATATTTTAGGATCTTCTTGAAGCCTGAGGCTAAAATTTTCAAGGAATTTTTATTTGACTAAGTAGTTTCAAATGTATAAAAATAAGTAAAATCTGAGATGCATTGTGACATGGCCTGGGTTAATTGACATGGAACTACCCTATATCAATCTATTCTAATATTGTAAGGATATTACACAGCATTTAGCACTTTTAATATATTGAAACATATTAAGAAAGTACTATATTAGTGAAAACAAAAAGAAACAATACAACTTTTTTTTATACTAAATATTTTTAAACTTACAATCACCATACAATTCTTTAATAAAAACTCTTTCCTTAAGATTAGAAGAATCAGAGAAATACAATAGGTGAGCAGGACAATAGAAAAATTATATTTTGCAAAGTCCTGATAAAATCTCTCTTCAAGCTCTTCAAGACATCACCAAAGCTTTTGGGGAAGAAATCTAGGTATGAACGCAACATATAAATCTTGAATTTTTCAATAAGCTTTGCAACCAATTGTTTGCAATTAGGGTTATTGTGATTACCTAGGAACCCATGAACTACATCACAAAATGCTTTTTTATTTTTGTAATTGCTCTTTTAAGTTTTTCTGACTTCAACATTGCTTTTATTTGGGATCCAATAAATATACTAACTTTGATATTTGCCTCTATTGGCATCAAAAACATGAGAAAAATTTATTGTAAAGCTTCTCCTCTAAAAAAAAAGTTTTTACAAACTGTTATATCAATACTAGTTAAATATGCAGATGGAGTAATAAGATTTTTGAACTTTTTTGTAATGATTATTTATTAGCCACAGTTAATTAAAGATATTTATTTCCATTTGAAATAAATATTTAAACTCTGTTAATAAATATCCTTAAAACTCTGTTTTGAGATATATACAGTTATCTATAAACAGTTGTTATTGTGAAAATCTAATCTAAATCTCTGATTAAATCATCTAACTTAATCTGATTTGAAAAGTGAGGCTGATAAGTCATTATTGCTACAAAAGCTTCCTCTTCACTAACTCACTCATGAGATAAAATACTCATTGCACCTTCCTTCATAAAAGTATGAAAAACATACAGCAACAACATATAGCAACACATAATAACAACATATAGCAACTTCAACATACACATAAACAACAGTAGCATACGATTGAGAAGTACACTTACACTTTGTGGTAACTGTGGTACTGGTAGACTATCATCATGTAGAACCAGTGCTGTAGATGATGGTATGTCTGGATATTGAAGAGCTTCTACCCTTTTGGCTTTTTTATATTTCATAATATCAATCATACAAAAGTAACAGCCATAGTAATAGTTCTTTGCCTTTCTCCTTACTCTGAGAATGACAAAAGGATATGTCTTAAGTAGCTTAATATGCTTTTAAAATCTATTTGTTACATATTTTTCCATCTACAATATATGTATTAACAATCTGTCTTGTAACCCACTAATTTTCTTTCCTCATACAACCCCAGGCTGCAAGCGAAGCACACTGACAATCTTCCATGAAAGAAATTTATTACCTATTAAATTCATCAATAACATTTTTACATTAACAAATTTATAACTAATTTATAAATTTGTTATTAAATTACCCACTAATTTCTGTTGATATGTGGGCTCCCAGTTGCTGGTTGGCATTTAAAACACTATTTTGAAACGATCCATGATACGGAAAAAAACATTTTTGGAATTAGCAGAGAAAATTGATAAATTATAAAAAAATTTAAAGTGGGCAAATATTTTGTAAAAATTTATAACATTGTTTTATTAATGCGAGATCCATCCTCTACAACTACTTTTTGGAAATTATCTAAACTATGTTATGGTCAAATTCTTGTAGCATAAAAAATAAAAACATTGGCATCCTTTGTATAACTCATTGTATGTCATTTTGATAACAATACATTATTATTAGGATTGAACTAATAGAGCAAAGTATTAGGATTCTTCATATTAATTAATATAATATTTATTGGTGCAACTTGAAGAACAAAAAGAAATGTGAAATGATTCTTTCTCTAATAAATCAATAGTTGACACTAAATTTTGATTCTAAAGCTAAACTAGCCAAAACAGGTTGTAAAATAAATTCTTTGTACCTATTTCCAAAAAGGAGTCATCTTTTTTCCAAAAAGGAGTCATCAATTTTTAAGTAAAAAAAAACTTCTTATTAAATAAATCTAAACAATTTTATTTTAATCTTTGAAATCATTGTTTTATTCAATATTATTAAAAATTATCCTCAACATATTTTTGTTAGCGACTGATTTTATTTAGTTGATTTATAATAAAAATATCCAGACATTGAGAAACACATTTTACTTTTATTTTAGTGCACATTTTAACATGTATTTACAATTTATTAGTATTACCTTAACTAAAGTTATTAATATGATAAATGCTTTAAATCCAAGATGGAATTCATCCTTTCGTCTTAATAGAAAGTTTATATGCTTTTTCTAATCCATTAACTTTATTATTTAACAACTCAATTTACGAAGGTGTAGTACCTATTTCATGGAAGACAGCAAACGTAATGCCATTGTTTAAAAATGGCAGTAGAAATAAAGTTTCAAATTATAGCCCAGTTTCCTTGACTTTATTTCTTTGTAAAACTTTAAAACATTTAATATCTAACCAACTCTATATTAGATATTAGAAAAATGGGTAATAAACTGGAGAGCTATATTAGACAAATGGGTAATAAACTGGAAAATGCAATTCAATTTTGAAAAATGTAAAATCATGCATATTGGTGACAAAAATTAAAACTATAAATATTTTATGACTAACAATAATAAAAAAACAAGAATTGATTACTACTAAATTGGAAAAGGATCTAGGCGTATTAATTTCAAATGACTTTAAATGGGAACAACAAATCAAAACGGCATTATCTATTGCTAACAATAAATTTGGTATAATATGCAAATAATTTATGTATAAAGACAGTGAACTAATAAAATGGCTGTATTGTAGTTATATACGCCTGCATTTAAAATTTGCAATACAGGTATAAAGTCCTTATCTTGAAAAAGATATGAGTATATTAAAAAATATTTAAAAATAAGTAACAAAATCTGTACCTGAGCTGCATCATCTATCATACAACGAAAGTCTAACTAAAATTAGTCGACTTACTTTTTAGTTAATAAAAATTAGCTATCATTTTAGTCTAACTAAAATTAGTCAATTAACATTTTAACTAAAATCAATTGGTCGACTAACTTTTTAGTCTAACTACAAATAGCCTACGTATTTTTAGTCTAACTAAAAAAAATTTTTTTTTTAAGTTTTTGTCTTTAGGTGCTTCAGGAAGACCTAATAGTCTTGTCTCAGAGCAACGCAGAAGAGCATTTAAATAGTAAGTTTACAATCCTTCCTTATCAAAGCCCCAAAATATGCCCAGTGCTCGTTTCGAACCCAATTGCAATACCACAATCTACAAATATTTATTGTTTTGTCCACTCCCTCTGACTATTCTAACCCCCACCAGCTACAATTAAGCAGGGGAGAGTATTACCGACATCTAGTAGCTGCAGAATACGTGGTGAAAGAGCTGGTAAGCAAATTAACAAGATATTGTTTTCAATATGAAGGAGTACAACCCAATAGGTAACATGTGCAAGTGTCCATCTTTAACTAAAATTTGAGTACCAATAATTGGATAACCAAAGTTCAATTTATTTATTTAAATAACTAATTGATTAAACTAATTTTTAACAAACTGGATTATTTTAATTGCGGGAACGTACAAGCTAATGAGCCACTGCAATTGCTTATCTTTCATCCATCTGGACGAAGATGTTGCGTATACGGCATCGTCTAGACCACTTAAAAATAATGTATGGCGCAAGACAATCTTGCATTTAAACCACTGCTAATTGTTTCACTTACGTTGTTGACACGCCTATAATGAGTTGCTGCTGTTAAACTAAATGAATGACCAACTTTGTTGGGTGAAAGCTTTGCTAATTTTTATTTTCTTGCTGTTTTTGTGTGCAAGTTTTTTTGAGACATATTTTACATTAGAATAGATTTGGTAATAATCAATTTAAAAGTTGAACAAAGAATTTATAAAAATTATTTGGTCACTTTAGACATTATTACTTAATAAAAGCCCTATTTACCAAGCTAATAAATGCTGTATTTCATTTAACCCCATAGTTAACCGTTTCCATTTTTAACTCATAACTTTTTACCAGAAATAACAAATATAATTTTGAAAAAAGGGATAAAGATTGTTTGATTTTAACCGCTTTTACTCTATTCTCTAAAGATAACTTCATAAAAACAGTTTTACATTTTTCCATGAAATTATCTTTCTAATAAAAAAAATATTCTATAAATACTACCCACCGCTTTGGAGATCTGTTAGATTTAGTAAAAGTTGCTAAACTAGCCCCACCCTTTTCATTGTTGTATAATATAAAGACATAAAAAATAAAACAACTAGCTTTATTGTTTATAACACAAAAGAGTTCATATACTAAATTTAAAAATATTTATTTAAGAACAGTAAAATAAATTAAAAACTAATTATTACAAGAAGATACTTCGATATTACATTTAATAAATTTTAAACTAAATTAAAAAACTCCAAATTTTTGTACAAAGACATCAACATTTGAAAACATTCAGTTGTCATTCTGTTTCGATTTGCATACAATTTGTTTAATGCATCAGAGAAATAGCGTTCACTTAGTGCACTGGTAGCAATGAAAACACATGTTGATTTTGATTCATTTGGCTCATGCACTGACAATTTTATGTAATCACTGATTTCTTTTTTTAAATCTAAACTTACATTTTTATCACTATCATTTTAAGAGTTATCATCTTCATCATAAAATGATGATTTCATTGTCACCATTTTAAATAGAACTATTTCACAAATTTTTTGTCTGATAAAAATCTGACAAAAATTCCTTTGTACATTTAAAAAAATTTTTTTTCTCCTACTATTTAAAGAACTGAAAACTTTTATAATTTGGATCCAAAAAAAGCGCCACATAATAAAAACAAGTTATTTTCTAATTCATGTGAATCATTGTAAGTTTGTAAAGATTCTAACAAATGCAAATTAATACCATAGTTAAAGGAGGAGTTTCACTTTTTTTTTACTTAGTTGCTTATCAAGGTACTTTATACTTATGTTGCTGATTTAAACAGCTGATTTTTATACTGAATACATAATTAGTTAACATTATTTTAATTTTTAAGAAAAACAAAATGAATAGTATAACAAGATATATATTCAATTAAACAATATAAATATAATAAAAAACTTTAAATGTCTAACTAATATAATCTAATTGTCATCACTGTAAATATCTGCAATTTTATGAGTGTAAAAATAAATAATTTACAAACTATCACATCAAAAAATGAATGAAAGTGTTATATATAAGAAATTTGGAAAGAGTTCTGCACCAAACACGATTTTTAAAAGTATGGAACCATCTATTTTTTATAAATTTATTTCACATAAATGTTTTTTATAATATATAATTCACTTCAATTATAAATTGAAAACTCTTTCTCCAATAACCTTAAAAACAAATCTTAAAATTGATGCTCTTCAGGCGCTACCTATTAATTATGTCAACAAAGTAGGAGGGTCTGAAATTTTTTGACAATTGTTGACAAGTGGAGGGGGAGAAGTCAAGACAAGTTGATGTCAACATTGTTAATTTAAAAAAAAAATTTAATTACTTAACAAATTAAAATTAGGCGGCGCTTTCAGTCGTGTGTTACACACTTGCTCAACCTTCAGGATTTTAATAAAGTTACTTATACTCCTGCTTTTTAAAAATCGTGCTGTGCTTTAAAAAAACCAGATGCATACAGACTAAATAAGCACGCACAAGATATTTACTTGTAACTCTATTATTTTTTCAAAGTTGTCGTTGATTAGTCGGCTGTGCAAACAAAAAAGATTTAAGCAAGTACAGGCCTTGTTACGAAATTTCCCTGTGTAGCGAAAACGCGTAACGCATTTCTAAGTAACTCAACTCAGCAAATATATTTTGCATCGTTAGAAGTTATATTTCGTCACTAGCGTCTTTTCAAGTACCGCATTGTAATTACAGTTATTTTATTAACGCGTTAAAAATCATACAAACAGTTTGTTTTTTTCTCACTATAACAAAAGTTACAAATAAAATCTAAGTTCTTATTTAAAAAATCATTTTTATTATTGTTTTCAAATATAAACTAAATTTTATTTTGAAAAAAAATATTTTTTTATGAAACGTAAAATAATGTTTGTTTTCTTATGATTTTACAGTTGGTTTTTGGTTATTTTATTAACTGTTAATAAATTTTTTCTTATTTAATTTGTGAACTCTTTTTAATGTTTTTAAACAATAAAGAATTTTTTATTTGTTATTTATCAGTTAGCGATAAAATACTCGTGATCATAATTTATTTTCATAAATTAAACGAATGTCTTTAAAACTTTACGTTATTGAATTAACAATAAACAAAATATCTTATTAATAAAATATTTACATCAAAATAAATCGTGCATTTTTAAAACTATTATGACTAAAAATAATTTTTATATTTAAAAGGAATTTATATATTTAATTCCTTAAGATAAAACTTAAAACACTTTATTTTTTAACTTATTTTTAACAACAACAAAAAAAATTATGAAACAAACTATTTCTTTAACAAAAAATCTATTAGTTTACAATTGCGGTTAAATGTTTTTACTTACGACTTTATTTCTTCTGAATAAACGTTACGTTACGTCACATTAACCACAATCAAAAGATAATTTAAATATTCTTAAAGATATTAGTTTTTGCGTAGCGCAAAACTGCTGAACACATAGGCAAATCGCCTTTTCGCAAGCAAAATGCGAGCTGTGTAACACTTCTTAACAAGGCCTGCAAGTACATTGTCTACATTTTTGCTTGTAATTAATGTTTAATTTAATGCTAATGCTGCTGCTGAAGCCGTTACTCATTTGTGTGTGTTTGACACAGAGTTTTTCAAAGAAGATTCAGCACGCTTGGTCTTTTTCATCTTTCTTTATATACTTTTGACCATGCGATAAGGTATTCTTTAATCTTTATTATCTGGTAATATCTGCTTAATCGGTAATAAGATATAAAACTTTTATATCAGATAATAATTCGCCGTGTTTGCATAACCAGCCCTGGTAGTAAAAGCGTAAAACTTAGATGCCCGGCAGTTGTAACAAACATGCGCTTTAAAAAAGATATAAAAAACTACATGCCAGGCAGCTTTTTTTTTTTTTTTTTTTTTTTTTTGTAATTCACCTCCCCAAGGCCGAGAAGACCACTACAGATGAGGAGGCTACTTGTGGCTATAACCCTCTCTCAACTCTCTAACTCCGAAACACGAACCTTGACGAACAAGGCCGCTGTGTGGAGAAACAAGTTGACTAAGGTTTTTTCTTTCTTATGTAATAAGTGCCAGGTCGATGAAAAAATGTTAGGCTATGCTACACTAAGCTACTGTCTAGCATGCAGTTAGTTATTTATTTATTTAACTAACTTATTTATTTATTTTTTAATTTAGGTGTCGGGTTGATAAAATATGAAAAAACTACACGCCAGGCAGGAATTTTAGTTATTAATTTTATCATATAGTAAATACCAATTTGTTAAAATAAAAAAAAATACACACCAGGCAGTAAACTCGTGTTGTTATTTCAATTAACATTGAGTTTAGTGCTACAGCTTTTAAGTGATAATTCCTCCTGTGGAATTAGTCCCTTTGGGAGTAGTTTAGCAATCATTTTCCATGTAATTCTCCAAAAGGAATCACTTGTTCCGCAATCGCTAGTTGTCTGCTCTCAACAAATTTACCTGGTTGATTTTATTTCCATCATGGATATGAACACTGTCTCCCTTACCTGTTTTCCAATGTTTTCGTGTTTTTGTCATAATATTTCTTCTGTAAATTTTGAATTTTTTCATGATTGTTCTTAAATCTATTTGCGTCAATTGGATTTACTTGGAGTAGTGACAGAGACATTGGAAGTGTTGATCTCAATCTTCTTCCACTGCTGAGTCAAGCAGATGATGCAAAACCATCAACAGGAGTATTTTTCACCTCTAGTAGAGCTATGTACAGATCTTGATTTGATCTTTTTGCTTTGGTCAGCAAGTTTTTTGCTATTTGCATATGTCTCGCAGCCATTTTGTTTGATTGTTGATGCTGTGGGCTACTAGTTATATGTTTAAACTCCCACTCCTTACTAAATTTGTGCCGTTGTAGCTCCATACTATCTGCAGTATGCCAAGTCTGGAAAAGATCATTTTTAGTTTCTTTACCACTGTTTGTGACTGAATGTTATGTAATCTTTCAATTTCCCAATAACAACTATAATAGTCGACCACTATTAAAAAATCCTGATTATTTCAGTGAAATAAATCAGTTCCTACAATTTGGTATTTCACTTGATATCATTAATTCTGTTGTTTGTTTATTTGACTATTCAAGGCATGTTTTACATAACTTGACCAATATATATATATGGAAAAAAAATCACTGTTAACAGTGATTTTTTTTCATATATATATTGGTGAAATCACTCACAACCAAAAAGTACAGCGAGCAGTTCTTTTTCGATGATTGCATAGTTTAACCTAGCTGGTGTCATTGAACTTGATACAAATGCAACTGGTTTTTCATTTTAAAGTAGAACTGCTCTTACACCAGTTTTGCATGGGTCTACTAGTAATGTCACAGGTTTATGGATGTCACAAAATAAAAGACATTGTTCAGAGCATGGTAGTTTTTAATTTAATGGAAAGATTGATCTTGCACTTTGCCTGATTGCATGTGTGTTCCTTTTTTTATAAGATTTCAAAATGGTTCCGTAATTTCTGATAAATTAGGGAGGAATTTACCAACAGTTTACCATACCAAGAAATTTTTTTGTTTTTTGTTTAGGTTTTGGCATTTCATTGATAACTTTAATTTTTAATTCATCTGGTTGTATTCCATTTATTGATAACTTAAGTTCTAAGTATATCAACTCCTTTGTTAAAAATCTGCATTTTTCAATATTTAGGGCCGTTCCCATTTTTCAGCACGATCTGAGCATTTTATAAGATTTTTATTATGATTTACATCTTTTGTGCCCCGTATTAGAATATCATTGCTATTAGTTTCCACAAAATAAAGATCATCATTGACATTGACTGATTCTTTTATGAAAAACGTGTAAATCTTAATCCTTCAAATGGTGTGTTCATCATAGTTAATATAGAGCTATCTTTATCCAGTAGAATCTACCAATAACTTTAATTTGCATCTAGCTTTTTGTAAAATTGTTTGCACCACAAATTCTAGTTGATATTTCTTCCAAAGTAGGTAATTGATGTTCTTTTTTTATAGCATTATTTAAGTCTGTTAGATCTAGACAGAGTCTTAGTTGTCCGTTTGGTTTTTCCACAACTACTAGTGAGTTTACTAGTGAGAACCCATTCTGTTGGTTTATTTCTTTCTGATGGTTCTATTCTTGTTATTACTCCGGTTTTCTCCATTTCATCCAATTCAGTTTTTATTTTATCTCTCAAGGTGACAGGAAATTTCATTGGGGGATGAATAACAGAATTTGAGTCATTCTTTAACTCGATATGATGTTCAGGTCCAATCTCCTAACCCATTAAATAAATTTGGATATATTTTTGGTATTACTTCTTTTAACTCTTTTGCTTGTATTTCTTTAATTTGTTTTACTTTGTTTATTGTAGATATCTCTTTTTGATGTTGGCACTTAGATTCGTTCGTGTCTACAGTTTTTACTTCATTTATTAGTTTGATAGCTTGCAAGTCTTGAAAAGTTTGTAAGCTAAGAACAAGTTTGCTTGTTGTTTCCACTACATAAAATTTAACCATCTTTTTACAACTTTTTAATAACACATCTTTGATATTCCAAGTACTGGAGTATAATTCCCTCCATAACCACATAGTTTAAGGTTTGTATGATGTTAGTTGGTTGTAGACTTTTTTTGGCATAACATCAACTTCAGCGTCAGTGTCCATTTTTCCACGTACCAAAAAATTATTAATTTTGAAGATTATCAAAGCTTCTTTTTTACAATTCATTTCACCATATGATAAAGATTCAACATGGTATATGTTTTTTGAGTTGCAGCAAGTCACCAAATGATTTTTTTTGTTACATCTGTGGCACATTTGACCAAATGCTGGACAGTTTTTTGGTTCATGTGTTCTATTGCATTTCTTGCACTGCCTTTGTTGTAGTTTTTTATTTGAACCATTATTTATTTGTTTCCAGTATTGTTAAATTAATTCAACCCAGTCTGTTTTGCTTTTTGATCAATTTTCGTTATACACAAATTTTCTCCATTTCGGTATTTTTCCGATAGACTTAATTGCTTGCCTTGGTTGAATTTCTTTACCACATCAATATCTTTTTCATTTGTAATTGATTTCATTTCTACATTTGCAATTTTTTAAGCTCTGCATATGTTAATTGCTTTTGTTAAAGTTAAATCCGTTTCTTTTTGAAGTAAAAAGTACTTTGAACTTAGTCTGATTTGATTCTGTCAATTATTTTGTTTAATATAAGACCATCTTGAATTATTTCAAATTCACATGTTTGAGCAAGATTTTTTAAATCTGTCACAAAAAAATCAAACAATTTATTAACATCTTGTTTTTGTAAGAAAAACTTTCTTCTTTCCAAAACCAGATTTCTTTTCAGTAAACAGTATTCTTTGATCTTTCATTTGGCTTTGATAATAAGTGTTCCATTTTCTTTTTTCTTTCTATAGATAAGCACTTTCGGAAATCTTTTTGTATAATTCTTCAGTCGACTTCTGGTACCATGTAATGTTTTATCTTCTTATATATTATAAGTAAGAGAATTGCTTTAATATTTGTTTAATATTAATTTCTATATCTATATATTAAATTGTTACAACTAATTATTATATTAACTGTGTGTAGTCTTCTTGAGTCGTTATTTCAACCAAAATTGAGTTTAGCGCTACAGCTTTTAAATTATAATTCCTCGTGCGAAATTAGTCTCTTAGGAAATAGTTAAGTGATCATTTTCCGTGTAATTCTCCAAAAAGAATTACTTATTCTGTAATCTCTAGTCGTTATTTACACTCTGTTCCTTTTTGTTAACAATTTGTATTTTGTTAATTTAAAAAAAAAAGATAATGAATAAATTTTGATAATGAAGAAATTTTGTTAAAAAACAGGTTCCTTTTTTACTAATAGCTCCTCCCAATTTAAACATTAAAAATTTTCTATGTGTGTGCTGTTAGTAGTTTAAATATGTACAATAAACTAAAGATAATAATAACCCTACCCTTACCACCTCCATCTAATTCACAATAAAATCTTTCAGTCACATCAGTTTCAAACTGCTGAAAGATTTTATTGTGAATTAAATGGACTTTCAGTCCATTTAATTCACAATAAAATCTTTTAGCAGTTAGCAAATCAACTGTATTGATTGTCTGACAGTAAGTTATTTGACTTAGGATAGGATGTGAGAAACTTGTTGATTAAAGACTCAAAATCTTGCTAGTAACAGAAAGAAGACTGATTAGACAATAATTAGAGGGGTCAGAATGCTTTCAGAGTTTGTGAAAATTGGAACAACGAATGCCACTTTCTAGCAGGCAGGAAAACAAGACTCAGTCAAGCACTTATAAAATATTTTAGAGAGAATTGAAGAGAGTTCTGGAAAACAATTTTGTAAGTCTATGACAAGAATGTTGTCTGGACAGCAAGCGGTAGAAGAGTTTAATTAAGATATGACTTCATTAATAAATGCATTCAAAAATAGGCTGGACAACTTCCAGACTAGTTGCTACAGCCGCTTGTCAACGGATGGGCTACTTTGTGAGACGATAATGCTCACATAGCAGCTTATTATAACTAACTAATATCATTTTGTTGCAACTTCATTGAGATGTTTGTCAAATTCTAACTAAATTTAATCAATGTCTTAATATTTATAGATAAAGTCTATAAAAACCTAAAAAATTCAAAATGAAACAGAGACATTTAGTTTTGAGAATTATAAAATTGGTAGCATATTTGACTAGTAAAATGGCATGGCAAAATTTCAATAACAAAACTTGTTTCTTCACGCAGCAACCTGGTTTGTCAAGGTTCATGTTTTGGAGTTAAAGAGAAGGTTGTAATCGAAATAAAGTAACCTCCTTGACTGTAGTGGCCTCTCAGCCTAGAGGAGGTGAATAACATTAAAAAAAAAAAGAAAGCTATAAGATTGAAATCTTAATGAAATCTTGATTAAAATCTTCATTGAATAAAATAATATAAAATAATACAAAACTGCTGTTTTTAAAGCAACAATGCAAATATCAAAACTGTTACTGCTCTAGCAACTATACAAACATCGAAACCGTTGTTTTTTAAGTAACAACGCAACTATAAAAATGATTAATTTTCATGCAACAATACAAAAAACAAAACAATTTTTTAAAACAGCAAATGTAAAAAAAATAAATTCAAAAAATAATCCAAATAATTATATATAGAATTCGATTTTTTTTTTTTTAATTGACTTCTATATAATGATACTGAGGTGTGAAATAATGGTTTTAATTCAGTATTTTAAAAGAAAATACAAAAAACATTTTTCATTACACCAAAAAAAAAAAAAAAGTGAAGTTTAATGAGATTTCTTATTTACAAAGTTGGAAAATGTTATAAAATAAAGTTGGTGAACAAACTTTATTCTTTTTTTTATTTTTTTAAATTTTAATTTATCTCCCTTAGGTCATGAAAGCCACTACAAATTTTAATTGTGTACAACCGTCTCTAAACTTTCTGACTCCAAAACACAAACCTTGATGAACAAGCCCTCTGTGAAAAGAAACAAGTTGAGTCCAGTACTACTTGGAACATGGATTTTTAAGCTTGACTGGAAACTTGCCTCAAGTTGACTTCTTAATTTGCTTTTAATAGATCTCATACAGGAAAAGTTAAGAGAAGTCCAAATGAAAATATCTTTAGCTGAGAACAGATGTTGGATAAGCAGTCCTAAACATCAAACATAACTTTATCCTGTTTTTCAAGCTCATGTTTCAAGGTTTCCAAGTTTTTGGATTAGATATGTAAAATTCAAACACTACAACGCTTTGTCCTCTAAATCTGCCGATTCAGGTTCAAATTGAGCTTGGTTAATTTAAGTAATTGATAATAAAATTGGTTTGAAAATATTTGTTCTCATTCATTATATTAAAAATGCTGCAATTTTGTCCTAAATTTTTGAAAGCAATCAGCAAATAAAATTGCCATTTTCTGAACAGCTTTAGACATTACTTCTTAAATGAAAAGTCATGTCAATAACTTCTCACTTAAAAGCATGAAGTAGAGTTTTGTAACCAGGGCCTGATAACTAAGAATATTTAATTTTCTTCACGTTAAAATTTTTTAACTTCATTAAAACAAGCAGCAATTTCCTACAGAACTTGGCTTTGAGATAACCATCATATCTCATGTGCAAAAGAAAATTAAAGTATTTATAATTGACTTCTTAAATAAATTTACTAAAATGATGGTAATTCAGACTAACAATGGTGATCTTAACAAATAATCTAAGTATCCTTTAATATTGGGAAGATTTGCGAACAGAGGGTTTCATGCTGAATGATAGAGTAAAAAGAAAATACATTACTATTAATAATTTTTGTTAATAAAAAAGTAAAACCATTTCTCCCTCATGCTTGGAACTTCATCTGTAGCAATTGATATGAGTATGCTGGTTTTAATTTTTTTCAACTGATACCAACTGATTCAGATGCAGTTCTTGTAATATCTTTTCCTCAAACATCAGTTCTTTGGAATTCCCTTCCTTCATCTTGCTTTCCTGATTCATATAATTTGCGATCTTTTAAGTCGTCTGTCAATTGTTATCTTGCTCTACAATCTTTTTTTTTCTCTTCCAGTAACTTCCAACTCTAATAGTGATTGCTAGCAGCCTTGTTGGAAACGAAAATTATAAAAAAAAACAAAAAGTTTATATTATGGGCATCTCCAAAAAATCACGCACGGAAACTAGTATATGTTTTGTTTTTATTATTTTGATACTAATAAAACTGGCTATCTCTAATTTACTCTCATTTAATTCTAACCTATGAAAATATTTTGTAAACAATATATTTATAATATGTATATATAAACAATATATGTAAATATTTTGTAAACAAAAAATGGTATACATTAGTAATGTTAACAAAGAATAAATTAAGTTTGAAGCAGAATCAAATTTTAGTTACTAGATAAATAAACTTAAATTCCTTGGAAAATAAAAGTTTCAGTGTTATATATATTTTTTAAACAATGTTTTAAACATTTGTAAAGCTTTCCAGAAAGATTCAGGTTTGCACTATGTATCATAGAGTCACACCAATCATTTAAATGCAGTTCATGAATGATCACGCACGGAAGTCGTGCACAGATGTTGCGAATTTGTTAATTTCATGTACATATTTTTAAGAAATTAGATTGCTTGTGAGTATTTTAAGTGAAATATTATACTTCTACGACTCATATTTAATATATTTGTCAATGAGAAATGAAAGTCATCAATTATTTCTAGCTAAAGTATAGCGTTTTGAAAATTGTTGTTTATTTTTAAACTCTAACGATATTATTATGCAAAAATTAAATGATCAAAATATATTTTTTTATTTTTTCAGGTAGCCTAATATGATAAAAATATTTATTTGTTATAAATGTTTAAGAAAATTATAATAGTATGCATATTGCTTTAAGTCCTAGCTTTTAATTGCTAAAACAAATGAAATTAAAAATTCACGCAAAAATTCAACTTAAAATCCATATATATATATATATATATATATATATATATATATATATATATATATATATATATATATATATATATATATATATATATGTATATATATATAAAAGAATATGCATCATCTACATTCAAAATTATGGATTTGGTGGATAATAAAAAATTTAAAAGGAAACAAAAATTGCAGCATTTATACCTGTTTTGAAATAAAAAAAATATTGCAGCATTTATATCTGTTTTAAAATAAATGAATTGCAAGAGTTAAAAATAAAACTGAAGGTTTTGCGGTAATATAACAATTTTACTTATCACGTAAACTTGTTTATATTTTAAATTATATTATATTGTTTTAAGTTTAAGCCATTTTGTTTAAAAAATTAATAGATTATGAATCAACAAAAGTATTTATATCTTAAGTTTAATAATAATGAAGATTGACTTATTTGAAGTTTTTATTGCTGAGGAAAATAGAAACCAAAATATATTTCTGAAGATATAACAGATTGTACACTGATAATTGCTAAAATACTTGCTCAGACAAATTGAAATTTGCACAAAAAACATTAGTTCAGAATACCTTGTGAAAATTTCAGCTTCTGAAGAAAAACAAACTTAGAAAAATAGACTATGCTGGCACACACTTTGAGGCTGGTAAGGAAACCTTGCTTGAAAAGTATGTTTTAGATTACTGTAATCATGTAATAAAATTTATATAATTAAATATATTCTTCAATAATAATATTACCATTTGTATTAACCCAATAATTATTTTTAATAACTTTTTAGCTGCTTATTATAAAATTTATAAACTCATTTAGAATATCTGAAGACATCAATTTATCAGAAAATAAGGCAAGATATGATTTAGCTAAAAAGCCTTTTGATAAAATTTTAATGAAAACAACAACTTTGTTGAACTGAAGAACTATATGATATTTTAAATAAGATTTGCGATCTTGAAAATATTAGTTTAACCAAGTTATATGATTTTTTACTGACAAAATCTCAAGATAAATGTGCATCAGATTTTATTTATGACCTTTTTTCTGGAAAACACAAGGATAACTCTTTCAATAAGATTCCAATAGAAAAAGCAGTCAAAATGTCAATTTATACAGACTGTGTTCTTGCTAGACATTCATATAAAACCAAAACAACTTTTTTCAACTGCTTGTTATTGCCTAGCTGGAAACATTGCAGAAAAAAACAATTTAAAGTAACATCAATTATTATGAATTATCTTGAACCTTATTTTGTTGTTTACTGCAGTCTATTTTAGGCTGTTAAATTAACAATGCAAAGAGAGAACTTATTAGAGGACATTTTTTCAGATATAAACAGTGATAATTTACTAATGAAAATAAAGTTTGGATTTGATGGCAGTGGAAGCAATGCAATATTTAATCAAAAAGATAATGTTAACAGTAGCAATATCATACTAATGTTAGCTCCATTTTCACTTGAAACAGAAGCAGGTTTGTTAATATGGTTGCAAAAGTCACTAAACGCCCCACTGAGTCACAGAGAGCTGAGTCTTCAAATGGGAAAAGTATGAAGAAAAACTCTTCAAATGTTGTCTTTTCATTAATTCTGACATTAAAGAGTTTAAAGAGTTTAAAAAAAAAAGGTTTTCTTATGAATAAAGAGGGAAAACAATTTAATGTAAAGGTGATAGTCATATAAGATGAGTATTAAAGCAGTGAATCTTTATTTAGTTGGAGGTGCATATTGTGATCTGTGCACATGCTCTAAACATCAGTGTTTGAATATTGAAGGAATTGAAAATGGTATTGTAATCAATCAAGACATTATAACTATGAATGAAATATTTAACCAACTTAAACAAGAAGACCGTACTTTACTTAAAAGAAAAACAATTATATTACAAGGGTTGAACAAACCATCAAACCAATTCCAACTTGTGATACAACGCCAATACAAGTAAATTGGTATCTTGTAATAGCGTTCATATTATTCTGTATTCTTGATATGTGAACATACTTGATGTTAAAAATTATTACATTTTAAAATTTACTGATATTTTTATAGATTCTTCATACTTTACTATTTGACCATTTCATGAAGACTGTAGTACACATGAAAGCTAGTGTTTTTGATAGGTCCCTTTCCATAGCTTCATATAGATTTCTGAAGCAAGCAAAGACTTTACCACAAACAGAGATATTTAAAAAAAAGGTATGAAATGAGACTACCCTGATACAACTGGAAAAGGAGGAACAACAATAACAGGAATTTTGCTAATATTATTGTACATATGTATATTACTAGTTAGTGAGTTTTCTGTCTGTTACAAAAATAAAATTTTAATATTTTGTTCTCCCAAATTATGACCTAAATATGCTGCGGTAAAATTAGCTTTTTAGTTTTTCCCAAATTTACACATA
Source organism: Hydra vulgaris (assembly GCF_038396675.1). Taxonomy (NCBI): domain Eukaryota; kingdom Metazoa; phylum Cnidaria; class Hydrozoa; order Anthoathecata; family Hydridae; genus Hydra; species Hydra vulgaris. Next base: position 69,776,938 of record NC_088931.1, read on the forward strand.
AAAACCTTTCCAAAATGTCCTTAATTAAGCCTATAACAATTTTCATTCAAAAGTTATGAACCAATGTCCAAGAAAACAGCTGTTAGGCCGACCGTGAGAGGGTTTCATGGTATTTAATGCTGTGAAAAAAAAATACATTATCAACACTTTTTGTTAATAAAAAAATGAAACCATTTTTCTCTCCCTTGTGCTTGGAGCCTTATCTGTAGCAACTGATACAAGCTTGCTGGTATCTATTATTTTTGTTTGCAAGAATTTAGAGACACCCCTCGCAATATCTTTTCCTTGAGTCTATCCCCAGAGTGGCAGTCATTCAATATACTTTTTTCATTAAATAGAGTTTATATATTCACAAATTAGAACAACTTGTGCAATGTCATCCATATCACAAGACTCATTGCATGCTAGACAATATACTGATTTTATACTTTCGATTTGCTGGTTACTTACATCAGTAGCCATCCTAACAGTTCATTATTTCACAATTTTAAATAACAGTGGCATGTTTATCATTTTATAAACAAATTCTTTGAAAATTGAATAGATGTTTTGAAAGTCATTAAAAAGATGCTTAGATATGTTAATAATACTTTCTTTCTAATATTTTTCAATTTAAATATTCTCCACTTAAAAGTATTTTCCACAAAGCGCAATTACTTGGCTAGTCATAAAAACTGTAATTACTTGATGATTTTATCCATGGGGCAAAAATGTATCCTGAGTTTTAGATACTTTGTGACGGATCTCAGGGTAAACTTTTTTCCTAGAATCACTATCATGAATATTTTTTCGGGAAATTTGCTATGGTTGTTTTAAAATACCTTTACATTTGTCATTTCTTACTTTTGATAAGTTGTTCATTGCAAATAAAACATTACAGGAATTGACTATCCACTCACTTTTAAATTTTTAATTTTCATCTTTTTTTTTTTTTGCTAACAACATTTTTGACATTTTAATGGTAGATTGAGTTTTGATAATAATTTTAAAAAACGCAAAAATACGCATCAAAGAACTAGACCGAGCTGTCAAGCTCAAGTGATATAAGGAAAAAATTAGGAAAAGAAAAAGAACAAAAAATTTAAAACTATATTTTAAAAAGACGTTCAAAAAAAAACAAAGAAACTATAGTAAAGCGTATAGTAAAAATAAAAGAATGATATTTGATATAATGATATAAAAATATAATAATGATATACAGCGCATGTAATAGAAAGGATAAACTCAGACTCATAAAAGAAAATTTTAGATACACTAGACTGAGCAATGAAAGCCCACAGATAAATATGAAACATTTTTATTAAAAAAAATTTTTATAAAAAGTTTTTTCAATAAAGAGTTTTAATAATAACTTCAATAAATAATTCACAACTTACTTTTTAAAATTAATATTTTATAATGTCATTATGAATCAAGTTAATTAACTTTAAAATAAATCAATTTAATTTAACTAAATATCAATTAAAAAAAGTAATTAATATTGTAACATCTATTGTTTATTAAAACTAAAATTAAATGTGAATAATTTTAAATGAGTTTGTTTTTGTAAAACGATAATGTTATACATGGGCACAAAATGAAATTGTTTAACAAAGTAATTGTTAGAAATAAATATACCTTAATTATTGAAATTTTGGTTAAACGTTATGAAAATGTTAAATGCAAATTCTCCTTTTTATAGAAAATAATGCACTTAACTACATTGTCAAATTTCAAATAGTTCATTGAATAAAAACATTGATTTATAAAAAAAATAAAATTTGCCTCAACAATTTATGGGAAATGTTTGATATAACTACAGGTGCCTTAAAAAACAATTACTCATTAGATTTGTTATATTTAGATAAAAAGACATTAAATAAAATGTCACATGTTTGATTAATAAAATAAATGGAACCATTCTTGATAACTATATGTAAAACTATTATAATAGCACTTAAACCCTTAATCTTAACAACCTACAACACCAAAAACTATATAAAGTTATTTGCAAGTGGTAGTAAAATAAAAAACATTATAAAACACTTGAAGACCCTGTATAGCATATGCTTTAAATTGTTAAGCTGCAAGCAGATCTAAATAACAAAATGGTCACTTGAATAACAAAATTTATTTATCATAAATTATCGAGTTAATATAACACTAAAAAATGATAGTAGTAATTGAGATCATAAGTATGTAAGACCTAAATACAATCCCAACCTAATAAAATAATATTTTTGTAAAAGCAAGTACAGATGAAACCTTTTACGTAACAAAGAAATTAATTCACAGAAATATTTAGCAAATAAAATTATGTAACCTTATTGCATATGTCATGTTTTGGTCAGCTGAACTATTTAATTCAACTAAACAAATGAAGACATAAGCAAAACATGTATCATTTATTTGTAAATAATTAACTTAAGTTGTCATGGAACAGTATCTTATGTTATAGAACTTGAAGTACAATTACGGAGTACCATACTCTACATTAGTTGATATTATTACTCTGTGTGTATTAAAAATGTTTTATTCCACTTGAATAATCCATTAATATTTCCACTCATATAATCTTTTCATAATGAATCAAACAGATTTTAGTTTCTTTATTTATAAAAAATCAGTGTTTATAATAAACTGCTTACTTTACCTGATACCATTCTGATATTTTCGAACTCTTTGCACACCAACATTGACTATTATTTAGTCTTCCCAAATTTGGATTGTATTGATTACTAAACATTGATGAAGCTGTAATTTGGTTGGCTTTTATGTATCCATTTCTCATTCCAAGTGGTGTTCGATTTGTACAATCTAAATGTAACATTTAAAATTAGGTTTTAGCTACAGAAGTTACTAAAATTACTAAAATACTGCTGGCAACTACAGCCAGCAATGTATGAGTCTCATTAAAATCATCATATTATCAGATATTAAATCAAACTCCTTTGCAAAAGAAACTAATCACTCTGACAGATTTTAAAAAGTAACATTAAATAAGCCATTTCCTTTTTAATAATTGATTAAGTCTATTTCTTTTTAAACATTTTAACACAACAAAAGTTTTTATTATACAAAGAGGACCTTATTCATTCACAAGATTTAGTATAATTCCTGAAAACACTTAAGTTTTTTGATCTTGTAATGTTTTTCCAATGCAACATTGAGTTAGATCTATAGATTCCCTTGCCATAATAAATACTATAAAAATTTTATATATAAAAATAAGATATAAAAAGTACACCCAATAACTTGTTTGTTTTGTATGCCAGAGTTTTAAAATGTTTGTGCATTAAGGCAGTTCATGCATCAGACATAAAGTCAGACACATTTTGTAAGGTGAAATGTTCAACAACCATTTTTTCTAAGATAAGTTCTGGGCAAAAATTTGCATATTAAAAAAAAATGGACAAGGGGAGGGGAATATGGCTATTTAAAAACTTTAAAGAGTTTAATTCAGTCTTATTTTAAGAATTATTTCAAGTGCTGATTATAATAATAGTAATAGCAATATTTATTGCTCTAACAATTATAATTTTTCTACATATAATAAAATATTTAAAAACAAAATAAATTGTGAAACACAATGCAAGCATCGTGTTATAGACAGCCCACACAATTTAAAACACAAGTTATCAAAGATATTTATCTATTCGTGCTTTAAAAATATTCAACAATCTTGCTTCTGATTTTATTTGGTAACCATTCCATCTTGGTAAACATGATGGTACGTATTTTCTTTTTAACCTGTATTAGTTGCCCTGTAACTAAGAGGTTTGGCCTAAACAAGTCAAGGATGTTGCCAATTGTAGATTTTTGTACTAACTTGTTTTTTCCATATTTTGCTAAAATCTGTATTGTCGTATAAGATCTCCTCTTACTCTTCTTTTCTCTAATATTGTTAAACTGATTGGTTTTAGTCTTTTTCATATGAAATCGTTTTAAGTTGGGAGACTAATTTTGTTGCTCTTCTTTGCACTTTCTCTAACTCATCAATATCCTGTTGTTAATAAGGCTTCCATGCAGGTATAGCGAATTCAAGAAGTGGTCTCACAAATGTCGTATATAGTGATTTCATCATTTCCACATCAAAGTATATAAATGTACATTTAATTAGACCCAAAGTTCTTTGCGCTTTTGCCATCACTGAAGTCACTAGATCATGCCACTTAAGGTCAGATGAAATAACCATGCCTAAATCTCATTAGTGTTTTTTTATCATATAGAACACATTAAGAGGGCGTATTATATGTATATAAGGGCAATAATATGTATTATTATAAACTAGTAAAAACACTAATCTAATTTTTACTTTAATAGGCTGTTTTTTCTTTCTGTAGGTTCATTAGATAATATTATATACGTATGTACTTATATAATACTTTCTGATGAACCAACATAAGAAAAAACAGCCTGTCAAAGAAAAAATAACTGAACATTTTTACTAATTTATTATTGCTTAATTTTTGTTTCATCGCAGTAGTTTAGAAAAACAACAAAAGTTAAATAACTTTACTTTTAGATTCTTTTGCCATAACAATATTTAAAAAGATACAAACAAAGCATTTGGTAAACATTACTTCTCTTATTTTGCTTATCTAAACTAATAAAAACAGATGGATTAAAGAACTTCAAAAATATATATTATATGCAATTGTATTTAAATTATAACAAATATGCAATGCTTAATTGTATTCTTTGATGTCATTTGTTGTTTTTGAAGCAATGACTAAGTATACTCATAAATACTTAACTTTTAAGTTAATAACTAGGCACTGCTCTTTAATTACTCAAAACTAGTTTCATTTTAATAATCAGAAATATAATACAATAATAATAAATAGCACCAATTTAAATGAATTAAAAATATATCTGTGATTAATATTTAATCTCTGTTTAATATTTTTATAAAATAAATAATTTAGTATTGCTAAAAAGTAAACTAAAAAGAGTCATTAACAAAACCAATGGTAAACAATGTATTGACAAGCATTTATAATGATACAGTCTACCTTAAATATGCTTACAATTAACAGTAAAATTAAAAATTGAAACACTTCAATAAAATAAAAATAATTGTACGAAATCAATTAGCTCAATCAATTACTATTTATTTAAACAGTTCAAAACATTTCAAATTTTGTACTTAACTTGATTATAGATGACTTTGAATTAATTTATAATTTTTTTAAACTAATTTAATTAATAAATGTTTGTGCAAAAGATCTGGCAATTCCTTTGATGTTTTTATATTTAAGAAACCAAAACATTGGCTGATCAAGTTGGATTCATACCTAATAAATATTTTCTACACATTAAAAAAATTTAATTTTAGAACCTTATAGTACAATATTTTTTTAATTACTTGGGTCAATATAATTCATTTTTAATATAATTCATATATAATTCATTTTATGCAGTTTTTGTTTTTGTTTTTGTTTTTTTGTACCATTTTATCTTATTTATTCTAATGATTTTTCAATTTCCATTGCATCTCTGCTTTTATTTTTCTTGACAATATTATTAGAAAACTAACTATTCAGTATTCTACTTGATTACAGTATGAAAAGTGGGTGGATAGTTGTCATTTTCTGCCAAGTCATTGGTAATGATTAAGCAGTATATGGCAACAAAGTAAAATGCAAGCATTCAAATTGCAAAATAATTGTTTAAGTGTGTTAAAGTGAATCTCATTTGATCCATTAATGGCTTTTAGCACCAAATATCCTGATTTCTTAGGTTCAAGTAATTAAAGAAAATTATTTATATTCTCATTTACAACAAATCGCGGTAATTTCGCGCATCAAAACAAAGAATTGAATCGGTGAAAAGAAGAACAGTACTAGTCCTATATTTTCACTTCGAGATAATCAATGTTTAAGTTTTAAACAGTTATGGTTAAAAACTATTTACTTCGGATGCCAGTTATCTTAGCAAGTGTTTACTTCCATTCCCTAAGCACCTATTAATATAGTGGTTGTTCCTAGAAAAAAGTTGCTCTTGCTACAAAAATTAAATCCTTGGCAAGTACTATTCTTCCTCACAATCAAATTTTTACGAATTAAGGAATAAAAAAACTGCGAACTTTACGTGAAAGGCTATACTTTATTAAACAAATGAGTATTTAAATTAAAAAACAATAGCCATTGCAATAAAAAAGTTAATTATCTTCCTCCACGCTGCCGGTTGTTTTCCAGGAATATATTTTTATAAAACTCAGTTGCGCTGGTGGGTATGTAACATTCCAGCTTTTTAATATCATTGATCTTTTTTTATTTATTGCAACTGGTTCCTGATTAACTTTTTTGGTGGGCAGTTGTTGCTCAGCTCGATTTTTTACAAGTGTAAAAGTTCTGGAACATAGTCCATCAATTAAGTCATAAGTTGTACCCAGGCATTGCACTGTGATAAACAAGCATTTCATAATCCGATACAGAAAATGCACGATTGCGTATGTTGTCTCTGATGGGTTTGGGGCTTTTTTATAAACAGTAGGCCATTAATCTTTGAAGTTTAAAATGTCCTCGTGCGTGATCTTCGTAACCGTAAATGGTTTGGAATTTTTTTTGCTACCGACTATCAAATCAATACACTTATCTACAAGGTAGATGCGATTATGCTTTCGTATATTTTTTGATAGCAAAAAAGTCTCTATCACAGGGAAGGACTGAGTGTCCCCGCGTATGAATATAATGATAAACTTTCTTAAAACACTTTCCAGCTTGTAGAGCGACTAGAAATCGAACAAAGGTATGGTTTTTATTTTGCCCAGAGGCAGCCATTAGAGAATAGAGGAAGTTCTTGAACAGAATCCGGAATTTTTGTGAAGATATAGTTTTGTAGAAAGGTACATACTTTATTTAGACCTTTTCGGGCCTGTCATTCGTGATAAACATAACAGTGGCCCATATTTTTTCCCAGGTTGTAAATTTCAAAAGTATTTACCCAAAGTTGACAATAGTAAAATACCTCTTGAACAGGTATGTGCGGAAGAGGGAGGTTTTGCATGAAGTCAAAATATAGTACGGCTACGTCCTATGTTTTGAATTCATGCAAAACATTGTACGTAGCCGTATTTAGCCGTATAGTACGTAGCCATAGTACTTTTTGCAAAACATTGTACATAGATTTGTTACTTCTTTTATTTTATCATAAAATTTATTAGCACGTCTTTTGTGGACCATTAGCTGTGCTGCCCTTAATCTATTAGCATTGTCGTTTAGGTTTTTATCGCGTATTCTTGATCCCAAGGTCTCATATTCTGAGCACACGTCAACTTAACTTTTGTACTAAACTGACATTCTATAGACTTGGGCGCATTCTGGTGATAGAATTTATTAAACTTGATTTGGTGCGTTATAAGAATTGAGTAGAATATCAGTACTAGTCGTGGACAAGTATTGTTCTTCGACTAGTTTAAATCTACTTTATGGCAAAAAATAATGAAAGAAAGATGGACTAGTTTTATTTTCGTTGTATACAGAGAGATCAACATAAGTTAAATGAAATTATGAAAAAAAGTGCAAACAACAAAAAATGGACTAGTACTGTTCTTCTTTTCACCAATTCTATATTAAATACGGGTCGTCTAAAGATTACTAATTTTAATGCCATGCGTACTTTTAAGTACGTCCTCCACCCTGAAAAAAAAGTAAAATTCAATTGCATTTTTTTTTATCACCGTATAATAATATGTAAATATTATATATAAGATCGTTTATATATATGAGGGGCTTGTTGGAAATGGTGCAAAAACCACATTTTAAAAAAAAAAAAAATTTTATGGATAATCACTGCCAACAATGCATTAAATATGTAGTTTGTTGTGGAAAAAGTGTCGAACCCCAAAACCTGTACATACAGCGCTACAACTATAATCATATATACTTCAACACAAAAATAATATACACTTTGATTGAGTTTGTCAAACAACAATATAGTTTCTAACCTAAAATGTTGTATAGACATATTTTCCTTTTCAATTTTTAAAACTGGCATGCACTTTTTTATTGTGGATTCGTGTATTGGGAATCATTGTATTGAAAAAAAAGTAAGACCTATACCTATGTTAACAGGGTTTGATAGTATGTACAAAATTGTCCTAAAATAAATTGGCCTACAAAAGGAATTTTGTAGGTCCTATTATTATGACCTATGTCCGATTGTTTACGTCCTAGGCCCTAGCCTAGCTTTCCGCTGGCTAGGGTCATTTAGCTTGTTATGTTAGGAATTTTTTTCTTATTAGAACTAAAATTTCAACCAAAATTTTTATTGCAGATTCAAATTTTAACTATGTTGGAAAAGAAAAGACTCTTCAAGAAGAAAAGAAAAAATGACAGAGAAGTCTGGATTATTAGCGAGTTACCCATCCAAAACTATACAAAAAAAATACTCTAAAATATAAGAGGTCAACAAAGAAAAGATATGCTACAACAAAAGATAAATTAGTAGAACCGAATTTTTTTGTTGACAGAAATTGTTGGTGCAATATAGAGTGTAGCAGTAAAATAAAAATTGCTAGTTGTAATCAAGTTTTTTTAACTTTTATACCATTAACTGGGAATTAATAATGTTTCTATAAACTGATACAGTACGTTCCCATAAAATAATGGATACAAATGTTAAAAAGGTTTGCAAAACATTGAACAAAGAAACAAGAACAGCGATGAAGGCATTAAAAATCTTCTAAGATTTATTTGCTTATTTTCAACGTACAAATCCCATTATGGCCGAAAGGGCAACTAGTACAGAATTTATCTGCCACCAACTTTACGAATGTCAAGGATGTACAAGAAATATGTCTGAAATTGCAATGAAAATGATTGCATTCCACTTTCAGTTTTTGTATTTCACATGTTCAATACAAAATTAAATTTACATTTTCACCATTTACAATCAGATACATGTCAAAAATGTGATTTGTTTAGCAACAAAATGAAGTGTCTTCGGAGTGTGAAGAAAAGAACACTGTTAATAGGGACCTTAAATAAAAGAAGACACACTCGATGCACATACATATTAACACAAGAAGGTATTGGTTTTCAATTTAAAAAAACTATCTACACCAGTATTTAGTACAGGAGTAGTCTACTATAAAAGGTGGATTTGATGTTATGTTTATGATCTTATGCTTTCATCATGGATCTCTTGGATGAGAATATAAAGACATGATTTATGTATGTATCAATTGAGGAACAAGCATCTAAAAGATTATGTGCAAATCTCCAACACTCAAAATCATTGAACAAAAAACTTTGTTCAATGATTTTGAGTGTTGGAGATTTCCACAAAATGTATTGTAACATAAGAAAAAAATTAAAGAACCAAATGTTTGTTCTGGATTATTGGATAGACCTAATTAAAAATAAAGATGAGGGCTCCTAATATTGAGGGCTCCTATATTTATTGTAAGAAAAATAGAGACCCATGAATTTTTCTGTACAAAACCATTGGCAAATGGGGGTAACAAATGGAATAAAATTAGTAAATGACAAAAAAAGTTTCATGGCTTAAAACATACTGGATAAAATTGATAAAAAAAAGGATCATCACGTTTATTCAAAATGAAGCAAACACATTCAGAAAATGGTAGGTTTTTGTTGCTTGATGTAATAATCTGAAATCGTGGACAGTATAGCAATGTATTTTTTCGTCTCGCTTTAATAAATACTATCCTTCTAATAATCATACTTTTTCCTGTTATTTTTCAAAAGATCCTTAGGGTTTTTTCTAATTTACAGAAATTGAAGTTATTGTGGCTTAAGCACTTTTTTCACAGATCCCTCGTATTATAAATGGCCGGAGCATAAAGAAGGTATAAAGCCGGGTAAATAAAAAAAACAATACACGGATTTGTAGTCTCTGTTCCGTTTTGCAAGTTATCTCAATATTGTTAAGAAAAGTAAACTTCTAGAATTTGAGAAGATTTGAGAAAGAATTTGAAAAAACATACGATATATTGATATTACTTTGATATAAGAATATGACATATTGATATTGCTTTGATATAAAATCTTTGATATAAATTTTTTTTAACGCTAAATATCTTTCCTAACCAAACATCACTAATTTAAGATCGAAATATTTATCTTACTAAACGATTTTGTGATAATTTACGGAACGGACCTGAGACTATATAAACCCGTGTGTTGCTTTTATTCAGCGCTTTTGGAGTATTTGTTCAGCTTTATGTGAATAAAAATAAGATTAAAATCGCTCAGTTTTTGTTCACGTAAAGCTGGGCAATTACTGAGTAAAAGAAATTGCTTTTTTTATTCACCCAGCCTACATACTCAACGCCGTTAATGCACATTCTGAAAAATACACATATTTTGCGATTTAATAAAAAGGGTATGTTTTAATGAATTGTTTTAGCACAACTAAAAAATAAAAAAACGATTTTTTTTGTTTTCAGCCCTTTGTCTATTTAAATTAAATGAAGTTAAAATTTTTTTAAATCACTTAAGTTTCGGTATAAAATTTTGCTTCATTGTTAAGGTATTATTTTTTGATATAAAATGACGTTGATGCTATACTAAGGTAAAACATTTCTAAACGAGTTTTAAGTTGTGTATTTAATTTCTAACCAGTCGTATGTCTGCAAATATATCAAAGGGCAAAAAAAAATTAGTTTCTTTAAGTTTAAAATCTGTTTTTTCGATATATTATGAAAGTTTTTACTAATTTGAATGTAATAAACACAAAGTTTGACATACAGCTCGTTAGACTTTAAAATATTAATCTTTTATATGTATATTTAATAATATATATATGTTTAAGTTTAAATTTTAAACAGTTCTGCGATTTGCATCTCCTCCTTTTTATAATGCCATAATGCCATTATACTAAAAATCTGGTCTTCAGTTTACTTCCTTCCTAAACGATGTCGTAAAACTTGCCCAGAGGTGGGGTTAGATCCACGGATTTTTTTTTCTGGCAAATGTGCTTCCATTGCACCACGGCTCACAGGGTGCAGAATGGCTTTAAAACTGAACAAAATTAATTTTTTTTTGTTTTGGATTTTTAAGTTAAATAATTATTTTAAGGGTACTTGTTAGACTTAGGAAAAGTTTCTCCAAAGTTTTTTAAACATTTATTTACATTTGTCAGACGTTTTTAATGTATTTTCGAGTAATTTCGATTAAAGTCAGACGATTTTTATGTATTTTCGAGTAATTTCGAGTAAAAAAACCGGTAAGTGACAACGTAAAAAAGTAATAAATCAAAAGCTTGCATAGATAAATATTATTAAAACGTATTCTAATCAATTCACTAAAATAAATTACAGTAATTCGGGTTTAATTTAAAAACGACGCTCAAAAAAGTTACTAAAAAACTCTATAAGTTTTATTCGCTTAAATTTGCTTAAAACAAATCAAAAAAAAAAAGAACATCATTCAAGCGTTCATGACCTGGTTTCGTTACCTGGCTTCTACTGATGTAATTGACACATTTCCATTAATTCACTCAAATGGGCTCAACAAGTGCAACAAAAAAAAGTTTTACAATCTGTAATCACCCCAATTTCATTAAAAAAAATTTGAAATTTTATCTAAGTGAGGACATATTCAAAAGGTGAATTTAAAAAAAAAAATATATATATTTTAAATGCACTTTTTAAAAATACCTTATAATGTATATTTTAGGCACTTTAAAATTATTTTTTTTATTAGCAAAAGATAGCGGCAAACCTAAAATTGAAGAATTCCTGAAAAAAATTTGGTTCTTTTAAACAAACAGCTTTAACACTATAAATACAAAATAGTACTATTAACTCGCTTGCGCGAGTTATTTTTTAAACAAAAAAGTTGAGCTAGATTATGGGTTTTACAGGGTTAAAGGCCAGCTCTACTCTAAAAAAACACATGGATAAGATGGACCACAGACTCTTTTGTATATTACCACCAAAAAATGTTTCACAACGCTTTTATTCATTTTCGTCAAATGTCTAGTTTCGAAGCATTTTGGCTCCACTGTGCGGCAATTGCTTTTTTTAATTATTTTTACTATCTCCTTAAAAAAACATATAGGGTAGATTAGGGTAATATAAGCACCTTAAGCAAAAATTGGAATATTTTCAAAAATAATTAAGCTGGATCCAAAATTTTTGCGAATAAACAGTTTTTAGGGATCTCTACTCATGATCCACTTAGATATTTGGCACCCGAAATCTTTTTTAAAAAACACAAAAGTTTTAAAATAGTAGGAAAAGTGCTCATATTACCCAGACCACTTGGTTAAACGAATACTTTAAATTTGTTTGAAAAAATAACATTAATTAAGTGAAAAAATACCAACCTGACAATTAGAACTAACATAGTCATATCATTCACATATAGCTTCACGAGTATTTTGAAACAATTAACAATCTGAATAAGCCCAAGTTGTACATTTCGAACCTTTCCAGCCTTACTCCATAATCAATTACAAACATGGCATTCCCGGTCTTAAACAATGAACTTTTTTACTTTTTCTTCTCCCTTTCCTAATGCACTTTTATAATCTGCTTTTTTTTTTTTAGTTTGCTAATTGTATTATATATTCAATTCAACCATTTTTAGAGAAACCTCCACTTTTTCTAGTGGGAGCATGATCTATGAGCTCTATTTTCATTTTTGTTTTCTTAAAATTATTTGTTGAATATGTTATCATTCATTTTCAGTCACATTCATAGTAAAACAACTGTATTTGTTATACCCCTTTCTCCACTTGTTACGGAAGATACATAAGTTTTCTTTTTCTGTTATAATGTTTCTACATACTGGAAGTCACTTTGTTGAATATCACTTATGAATACACATAAAAGTTTAGTTTTTAGCTGTTGTTCGAAGGCACTGTAAAAATACTACAATAAAAACGTTAATGAGGTCATCATCGTTTTATTACATAATTTATAAGATTGCGGTGGTGTGTAGAACGAATACTGAACAAATAAGTTATGAAAGTTTTTTAATGTATATGTTTATTTGTCAATAAAATCCTAAAGAAATACAAAAATTGTAATATTTTGCTCTTTAAGTTTTTAACTGATATGTAGTTTTGCAACTGCATTCTGCATATCTGCTTATATAGATAAGCTCAACAACTTGTTTATGTTAATAGCGTTTATAGCGGCCGTTGCGCAGTGGTGAAAACAAGAGATTTAAGGTTCGAAGCAAGCTCTTTGTATATTTCGCACCATCAATAAGGAAGGAGGCATGAACCTCCTAGTTTGTTAATTGCTCTTCCGCGGTGCTCTGTGACAAGACGGTTAAGTCTTTTTGGGGCACCTAATAAAAGTTAAAAAAAAACGGTAAACTTTTCCGTAAAAAATAATGTGACGATCGTATATTTTTCGTTTAATTTTGCGCTGTATTAGCATCAAAACCACACATGTGGCACACCGATGCCATTACTTTCACGTGGGCTACAGAGGTAGCCCATGTGAAATTTCAAGAAAAAATATTGTGCGGTGTTTTTTTCTTATTTAGTGTGCTTTTTAGTGGTATAAGCATAATAACGATATGGACCGCAAAAAAGCCATCATAATATGATGGCTTTTTTTACCACTCTCCTTTATAAATTAAAGAATATGGCTTACATATGTTTTCCATATGTAGCCCACATGAAATTTACATTTACGAATACAGTATAATGTTCATTCTGATTTAGTTTGGTTTTAATGCTGTAAGAACAATAGCCACAAAAGGACTACACCATCCCATTAAAGAGAGTACATATATGGTCAATGTACAACTCCGATAAATGTACATGACCATATATGTCCCACTGAAATACTCATTAATAAAAAAAAATTCTTAAGATTATCATTTTATATCGGAAAAATTTACCTACTAAGGGATTGTCCATAAGTACGTGTACAAAATCGAAGGGGGGGAGGAGTTGATCAACATAAAAGTGCGTACGCACTAATTATAAATATTCCTAAACAATGTTTTTTGTTGTTGCTGTTGTTGTTATTAACAAAAACTTGTTAATAACGATTTGTTTTTAATAAATAACAACTTTTTTTGAAAAGAATATGGAAAAGTATGGTATAGGTCAAAGCATGTTATAAAGACAATGGAAAAGAAGCTCGGAAATGGAAGTAATAAACCTTCTCTAAATATGGATAAAAACAAATTTATTTTATACAATATAGTGAATAAATCAAAAAATTATTCCCAATAAACTGCCAAATTTAATAATTAAAAACTCTAACAATAAAAGAGAAACTACAGTAAACTTTTTTGGCGTAACCTTATATAAAAATGTACGTTGAAATGTATACATAAACAGTATTTAGATAAATGTCAACAAATATTACCATGACATAGAGGTCTAAACTATTTCCAAACAGCAATCTATAAAAAGTTTACATTTATCTTTTGTTTATTGTTATTTGATTTTAAAAAGCATTTTAGTTTTTTAAAAGTTTAATTTTTAAGCTTTTCAAAACAAAAAGAGTTTTTCCGAATGAGAGACCGTTTGATATCCAAAATCTCCGATTTAAAACTATTGCTTACGCGGTAAATTGTTAGGCTGTGGTTTTCATTGCGAACGGACGTATTTTTTACATAAGTGTATTTTTACAAAGACAAAAAAAAAAGTTAAAAATTAAAAAAATTTAATTGTTAATTGGTTAATTGTATGCAACCATCTTAACATATTTAACACATGAATAATTAAATGCCGAGCAAAAAACAATTTGAAATTATAATGGAGAAAAAGTTCAAGGCGCAAGAAATTTCGCTTTTTAGGTTATTTTCACAAATGCTTCAATTCAAAATGCTAAATGGACAATTTTTTTCTTCAATATAAAGTATAACAAACCGATTTCGAAAGTCGTAAAAAAGCAACAAGGCTTGCAGCAATATATTGATTTACAAAAAATTATTGAATTGACTAAATAAGTATTGAATTTTTATACAAGATTTACAAAAAGTATTGAATTTTACTCAAGAAAACTTAATTAATGAAAAAATTATAAACGGCCAAAAAGAACTAAGGAAGTTTACAAATAAGGTATTTACTACAGTATTAAATCAGACACCCCAGTTTAAAACATTATCTATTATATTTGTAAAGTTTTGCAAGATAGTAACTGCATACCCACCAACCACTTATGACAAACCAAAAGATGTTTTTTCATTTTTAGTTGTAACTTGAGAGTTTTCTACCATCGCTTTGGAAACATTAGAGTATTTTATTTGTCAAACTATTTTTAAGCACACCTTTAAAAATTTGAAACTGACTTAAAATTGAAGCATTTTACATTAACCGACAATTTACAGCAGTCCAGATATGCCTGTTTTTGCTCTTTTTTTTGATACAGGATGGTCCAAATAAAACTACTTTGATTTCAGGCATGCTTTTTATTGTATTTTAACAAAAGAACATTACGGTTTATCATTTTGTGATTTTTAAAATTTTTTTAATTCAAATAACAATATAATTTTTAAGCTAAAATTGTATACAACCTAATCGAATGGCCTCCTTATTCACCAGACATGAAACCGTGTTATTTCTTCTAATGGGGATTTCTTAAAGATAAAATCTATAAGAACTCACCAAGAACACTGGATGACCTGAAAAGTGCAATTATAGAACATCTTTGATTTCAAATGAAATGCTCCCAAAAGAGTTTGATAATTTTCTTGATAGACTTTGTTGCTTAGTTGTATCTGATGGTAAACATTTCAAAAGCTGCATACATTAAACCCCTTACTTTTCTCATAATAATTACAGCTGCGAAAATAAAATAGCACCACCACCAAAAATTGGTTGAAATTAGAATTTTTAACTATTTTTAATAGTTTGAAAATCTTTTAAATACATATTTAGAAGTAAAATGGCTTATAATTTTTATAAAAAACAAAATATACAAGTTTTAATATATAGTATTCATTTATGAAACAAAAATTCAAAAAAAATCAAATAAAACGCGAAAAAAATAAGAGAAACCACAGCTTTAATGTGTACTTTAAAATAAGGAAATATTATGAGATCAATTTTTTTAAACATTTTACAATAAATATTAGTTATTTCTTAACATATTAGTATTTTGTAGCGTGACCTTTATTGACAATGACGGCTACACAACATCTTGGCATCGAGTTAACCAAGTCCTGACATCGCTTTAGCGGAATTTCGCTCCATGTCTCCTTAACTACGTTCCAAAGTGACTCCTTCGTGGTGGGTTTGGCAGCAGCAACCACCTCATTTACGTCAGCCCACAAATTCTCGATTGGGTAAAGATCTGGTGACTGTGCTGGCCACTCCATAACGTTCACTTTATGCTCCTCAAACCAATTCTTCGCCTTCTTGCTAGTGTGCTTTGGGTCATTGTCCTATTGTAACACCCAGGACAACGGCATTTCATAGTCTGCACACGGTAACATCACTTTATCCAATATATCAACATAAACGTGTTGGTCCATAATAGTAGTAATGTGATGAATGGGCCCTACTCCGTAATAAGAAAAGCATGCCCATATCATTACACTACAACCTCAGAGTATTTTACAACAAAAGAGAGTGTGGTGCTATTTTATTTTTCGGTCAGAATTGGCATTTTTGATTAAAATCGAGCAACACCAAGCAGTTTTTTTCCCAAAATGATTTGTTTTAGAAAGGAAACATGTTAGCCAAAATTTTAAACAGCAAAGCTATAAATTAATTTTATTTTGCATAGTGTTTTCTTAACAAAAAAGAAAATACGCTTAGTGTGCTATTTTATTTTTCGCAACTGTATGTATTTTTCCTAAACATTTCTAAATTTTCCATCCAACAATAATATTTTGTTTTAGAAAATTTTAATTAGGGCACCCTGTACTATGTTTATGACTTTGTTGACACTATTCATACAAACATTCCAGATGTTTCGTGATGGTTTTTTGAATGTCATCTCAGCATCTACAATCTTCAAAAGCTATTAAATTTTCATCATGTAAGAATGAAACATCATATAAGAATGAAAATTTTAATTTAGTAAATTTTAAAATTACTTTTGTAACATTTTATCTTTTATTAGTTCAAAAATGCTTTCATCTTTGATCTTGAAAATTTAAACTAATAAATATATATTTTTTTTAATTGTGATATTTTACATTTTGTTTCTTTTTTTTTAAAGATTAATTTTTGTTTGTTTTTATTTCCAACTGAACACCATGGTGTTTTACTTTTTTATTTAAATTTCTAATATTACCAGTTTTTTTTTTACTCTAATTTGCACAGCTCAGAAACTTAAGTTTTAAGTTTACTATCTGAGCACCCTAAAAATGTTAATAATTATAGTAAGTAGGGCATCTTGACAGTTCATTTTCATATTTAGAAAAACCTGGGAGGTATCACATTTTTAGAAAATTGACAATCGGCTAAAAAGTCATTTTTTTCGTATTTAAAAAAACTAAATAAAACTGACGGAAAGTTTAACTTTATTTAAAAAAAATATTATATACCAACTTTTTAAGGACTTTAATCTAATATTTATACATCAACATCATTAGAATAATCAAAGTTGGTCAACAAAACGCTTTGTAATAAAAATATTTATTTTTGACTATGCTTTTTTATTTTTATTTTTTTATAGATATCTATACCTATATTATAATTTAGATACGCATATACTATTATAGATACATAATATATTAAATCTATGGCTCCTCTGCTCTCAAAGGAGAGTAGAGAATATCATTTTGAAAAAGATCATGTACATTTTCATAAGATCATCTGCTGTTGCTGCCTTGAAAAGAACAACAAATGCATTCCAGTTGATAAAAATTTGAAAGATCTTGTTCAAGTTTTCTATAAGCCTGACTTTTCACTGAAAGTATTTTTCTAACCTACGGGATTATGCCCAGTTTGTAAGAAAAACTTATATCTCTGTAAGGTTGGTAAAATTATTGCAGACACAGTTACTCTAAAATATTAAAGCTTACTATAAAATATTAATTCTAAAATGGAAAATTGCTGATTTGTCTAGCTTGAAAACCTCTAAAGACTGCTTGATATTATGTAGTATATGCAGTCAAGGAAGAAATAGATTATTAAGTAAAACTCTAAAAAGGGGAACTAGCTCAACACTGAAACTTTGCCAAATATGCTTCTGTGAAATTGCTAAAGGTAAATCCCACAAATTTTCACCTTTTTAGGTTAGCACAAATCTTTCTGACAGTATTTCTAAAATTTTCAAAAGAGTAAAGGAAAAGGTGGCTTTTTCCCCTTCTCAAAGAAATTTGTTCTGATCAAGAGCAAAGTCTAGGATCTCAAACCATTCTCAGAACTGGTAAAATATTGTTAATTAAAAATAGCTATGATATTTATTTATAAAATAAACAGTTTATCCTTATGATAAACTATTATTCTTAAAATAAACAGTTGTCAATAAACAGTTAAAATAACAATGGGTACTCCAGAAAGAGATCAGAGAAAGATTCTTTTCAATGAGATAGAAGCTTTGGTAAATACCTTACGATTCAGTTAAAATCTAATGAAATGTTAAAAACTTTAAGGACAAGTGGTGTAAAGTTTGAATCAAACATGGAGAAAGCCCTGCATGAAAAAAGTAAACTACTTTTGAACTATTATGGAATGGATTCAGGTATTTATGCTTTGATAATCATCTTTTTGAAAACATATTTTTAAAAATATTATTTTTACATACTTATATACAAATATCTATGTGTGTATGTATATAGATATATATTTATAGATGGAGGATCATTAAAAGTAATATTAGATCTGTTTGGTCCAACCAAGGACAGGGCAGAAGATAGCAGCTCCATAGGATCATACTCAGGGGCAAATACTTCACTTGTTTTAGCTTACTATGAAGGGTGAGTGAGAATCATTCTAACATGAAAAGGATTGTGGAAAGATTGAAGTTGCATAAATGCAAGTACTCATTGGCTTCTAACATGATTTTAGTCAAGATATTGCTACGATTTTTGGTATGTTGTTTTTAAATAATTTTGAGATAATAAGGCATATAAGATAAACACTATATTAGGAAAAGGTTTTTTTTTTTACCGAACAATATATTTATAAACGGAATTATTACATTAAATTGTAGGCTCATGGAGGAAAGTATGCCTGTGCATGGCGTGAAGGTTCTTCTGAACTATTTTCTGGAGAGTTAAAAACATTTCAATATTTTTCAAGAAAATTTCAATCAGTTTCAATAATTACTATGAACTGTATTCGTCTGCAGAATCTCCGGTGAAAAAAATGAAGGAATACAAGGCATAAATAAATAAGTATATTGAAAATATTTTCAAAATATATCATTAATCACAAGTTAATAGTTTTTAAAAGGATAAAAAGTTATTATTTCCATATATTTAGAATGTCATTAATCCTTGTCTGTTCAAGATAGAAGACAAATCCCTAAGTATAATAAAAGAAGTTACATTACCAGAACTTCACCTTCTGATAGAATTTATTAACCACGTGGCAGAATTTATAATGCAGCTTTAGTCTGGATTTATAGATTGGATCAAGAGCATTAGATGCCTTCGAAAAGTTTACCATGGAGGAACATTTGAAGGAAACACGTGTAGAGAGATACTTAAAAGTTGCGACAAACTTGAATTGACAATGCTTGTTAAACTGTATCCTCTCTTGAAAACAATGAGAAAGTTTAATAAGATTGTTCATGATGTCTTTGGCTATAAACTTGGCCCAAACTATTCAATTTTAATTGAAAGTTATACACAAAGTAATAAAGATGCGCAAGACTATTGCAGAGAGGTAATTGCTGTATTCTTTAACCTTTGTATTTGAAACCAAGTTGTTGATAAACATATTTATAGTAAAATCTTTTAGTTTTTAGATAAACAGCTCACGGTTACCTGGAAAGTATATGCTGTCACCGCACATCGGGAAACATTTGTTAATTCGAGTGGCCATTCCCTTGGGCAGATTAACGAGCAGACATCTGAATCTTGCCATTCCAAGATGAAAAGTGTAATAAACAGGTTTGGAGTTTTGCATTACAGCAACAAACATAAGGAAAGAAGCAAAAGAGTTGCTGAAGTGTTCAATTCAAATAATTTATAAGTTATTAAACACATCAATTGTACATCAAAACACAAACATTGTTGAAATCTTAAGTTAAAAACATTTGTAAATTCATTCAAAAAGACAATAAAAGTACATTAGTATAAACAATTTGAAAATATTTTATTTAGTATTTATTATATTATTATTGTTTATATATTAGGTTATCAGGCAACTATGCATACAATACTACTATTCTACTAAATTACTTATATACTATTAACATGTTCTACGTTACTAAGCATATTATGTTTCTAAATTTATTTCAGGCATATCTAAACTTTTTTCGCGTAAAAAAATCTTTTTAAATACTTTTCAAATGCGTAAAATTATCGAATCTTAAGTCCATCATTAATAACGGACCTAATTTGATTACTTTACGCATTTTTTAATGCATTAATTTAAATTTCCTTTTTTTTATGAGCAATGAGTTTTTGCTGATTCGGATTATTACTTTACAAATTTTAAAACTAGGTAATGAATTGTAAAGAAAAGTTGTCGCAAGTTCAATAAAAGCCTAACGCAAATCTTTTTATTTTTCGATTGCTTTTTTAACTTTTTGATGCAAATTTATCTAGTTATCTTTAAGACTAAATATTATTTACAGCAAAGCAACTGAGCAATAAAGTCCACACAAAACCTACAGTATACAGAACTGTTGATGTAATCTTTTAATGTTAAATACCAATCATAAACTTCTTTATTAGGATTTATCTAAATATATATTTAACTTTTTAGAAAAGATGCCAATAAAAAATTAAAAATTTAATTTAAACTTAACATCATACATCAATTAACACCAATAAATTACTAATTTCCTAAATTTAATAAACTTAGTTATTTATAAAACCATAAAAACTATTTTTTAAATAATATACATGATGTTATATGTGTAACTTACAGCGTAATTTACAAAATAACAAAACATACTGATAAGTATACTGTTGATGTAATTGTCAGTGTTGAAATACTTATCAGTGAATGAAAAAAAACTTTTTAAAATAAAATTGGAAAAAAAACCGACTAGTTTAAACTTACTTATCAGTGAACGAAAAAAAACTTTTTAAAATAAAATTGGAAAAAAAACCGACTAGTTTAAACTTTCTTTAAATGTCGTCAAAAAGAAACGTATATTGATAGATATATTAACCTAACTAGATACGGGATAATAGCTAGATATATCAACCTAAACCATCCTTTATCTATATCATCCTATATATAACCTAAACCATCCTTTATCTATATCATCCTATATATTACTTATCAGTGAATGAAAAAAAACTTTTTAAAATAAAATTGGAAAAAAAACCGACTAGTTTAAACCTTCTTTGAATGTCGTCAAAAAGAAACTTATATTGATAGATATATTAACCTAACTAGATACGGGATAATAGCTAGATATATCAACCTAAACCATCCTTTATCTATATCATCCTATATATAAAAAACTTAAATGTTGGAAGCAAAGTGACTGGGGGCAATTCTACAAATCACCTACAGAAAAAAGAAAAAACCCACGTTAAAACGAAATTTTATAATTTATAAGTAAAAAACTTTTCAAAAAACAAAATGTCGTCAGCACATAAATAAAAATTATTTATTAATATGATATTCTTTTCTAAAAAGGTTGGTTTTAATTCGTCAACACCTTCATAAAATCATTTTGGTTGTTTCTCAATGAAATTGTTAAGGTTGTCGTATACAATTAAAAAAAAAATTATTCCATTTTCACATCAACTTTTTTTTCAATTTTTAATAGTGCATAACATAATATGTAATATGTTATAACATAATAAGTAATATGTTATAAAATAATATGTAATCTGTTATAACATAAAGAGTAATATGTTATAACATAATATCTAAGATGTTAATACATTATATTATATGATTAAAATAAAAGTAAAAATTTTAAACATCAAAAAATTCAATTATGCGCATAATTATTGATAGACAAAGCCTAAAAATGAATAACTAGCGACAGAGTTTTTTCAGCAACCATAAATAAATTTGAACTGAAATTTTGGCTTGTGATACTTTACTTACGCAATTACAACATACATTAAAAGTTTTCTTCTTTGCTAGGCTAAAAATCATGATTTTGAAAAAAACTCAGTTTAAAATTTAAAAAAAAAATTTTTTTCAAAGCTCCACACTTTCATAAACTGCACCTTCTAACGTTTCGTTTTGATCACAAAAACCCTTTTGCATATCTCTTAGTTTCTTGCGTTGTAATTTCACTATACTTGTGCATTTTTTTTCTGTTTTAGAAATGCGCTTAGAGTCATTTATAAGACAAAAGTTATGTAGATTGCAACCTACTGTTATTACAAGCTTATCAAATAACGTCTCTTTTACCGTGCAAACACTTTTCTAAAAGAATATCATTTCCAATGATAATTTCCGATGGTAATGTGATGACTGGAACTTTTCATATTCAACTGGATACGCGTATTTTTTTAACTTTCATATTGAACATAATTTACATGTTTTTGTTTCTATTTGAAAGTCTATAGATTTACCACTTTCAACTGAAATTGCAGAAACAACTCCGTTTTTCGAAGTAAAACCACGTTTTTGCCACGAACCATCGCAGCTACACAAAATGCCTCTTGATGTTTCACCTCCAGGGATTAAATCATCATCAGCATATTTCATGTTCTGGTCAACTAAATTTTGATAAACATTTAACAGATTACGTAAAGTTTTATTGTAGCTTTTTATGTTCATAGGTGGTGTCATATTATTCCACAAAATTTTTCTAATGACGATGAGCTTTTACCCATTTCACGAAAAGCCACAATGACACGGGTGTTAATATCAAATGGTTTTCATTCACTACATTTGCTTTTACTAAGCTCTTATTGTTCGATTAAATTTTTTTTACAAAATGTAGCAGATGAAAAAAACTCAGTTTTCTAATTGCAACTGTTACAAAATATTTTTAAACCAATTCTTAAACCATACTTATTTTGAGGAATCAAACATTAAATAAACATTATCTTCACACAAATTTAGGCATTTCCAGTAATCTTATTACGTTTTTCAACAGACTAAATTTCATAACATAGCTAAAATATGTACTTTGAAAATCTCTATCAGCTGCATTTAATTTTTTTGAAGAATTAGAATGTGTAGCAGATTCAACAAAGGATAAAGTTTTCCTTTCTGAGGAAGGAATTTTTGTATATCTGTTTCCACGAAATATTACTTTTTATTATTATATATTCTGTTTGATAACTGTTTTCTCATAGATCCACCCATATTTTTATTTAAAAAAAATAAAAGATATACTATAGAATAAAAAAATAAGTTTGAATGCAGCTTGAAGCAAGAATTTGCTTCTTGCTTCAATAAACGTCAATAAAGGCATCATATTAAACTAATTAACACTTTTTTATGGCTCTTTTATGGTTTAACTTGTTGGTGAAGTGTATAAAAACGGAATAAACAAAGCGTTGTTAGAGGAAAAAATCATAATATTTAATACCGATACATTCTAAACAAGTTTTAACATGTGAAGTTTTTTTAATTTAATTAAATCAAATCAATAAAATCAAAAATTCAAAATCTGTGTTGATAATCATCACAGATTTCGAATTTTTGGTTAAATAAATGTAAAAAAATTTTTTTCTTTACTTTTAATGGTGTGCTACCACCAATTTACAAACGATTTTGTTTTTCTGCAATAAAAAGTCGCGTGAATTAAACTTCTTATTTAATATCAAATATGAGAAAGGTTGTGTTACAGTTTTAAAATGCAATTTAGATTTAAAATAAATAGACATCATGTAATTTAACTTTATTAAAAATTTATTTTTTATATGAAAATTCTAATTAAAAAATACTTAATCTTACATCATGAAAAAAATATTTATTAAAACAATAATAAAATAAGAACATATCAACAGTTTTTTTTATCTTTAAAAAAATATAATATATATAACAATTTATATAGATATTTATTATAATCAACTGTAACATTTATGAAAATATATTTTTCTTAAATTCTTAAAAAGTATTTTTAATAAAAAAAAAAATGCATAAAAATTAACAGTAAAATAACTATACTTTTAAAAGCATAAAAAACTCCAAAAAACTAAAAAAAGCATTAAAAATCTAAAAAACTAAAAAAAATCAATAAAAATTTAAAAAACTAAAAATCTAATAAAAATTTAAAAAAACTAAAAAACAAAACAACTGCTTTTTGAATAAAAAAACATTTAGAATTTTTTCTTTCTGAATAGTTTTCTTTCTGAATAGTTCATGTAAAATTTGAATAGTCGGAAAATGTTTCCAAATAATGCTTCATCAACTTGTAAACAAACTCATATTGAGGCTAAAAAAGACATTTTTTGAGTGTAAATTATTTTTAAAAATAAAAAAAGCTAAATTATTTCTAAAAAGTTAAAAAAAATTATCTTATTAAATTACACAGACTTACCAAAGTCTGAATAAAACTAGGGTGTGATAATTGAGCTCGTCGCACCACCTGAAATATATCAACCTGTCCTTCGATTTGCAACTGCTCAATCGCATTAAAGCATGAAATAAAAATACCCGAACGACTTAATACTTTGCTAAAGTAATAATATAACATTAAAAACAATGAATACATACATATATATATATATATATATATATATATATATATATATATATATATATATATATATATATATATATATATATATATATATATATATATATATATATATATATATAAATACATATATCTAACGGGTGATGCGGAAGTTATCAGACAAATCTTAATTTCATTATTTGAGCATAATAATTAGTTTTTGTGGCTTATCTTTAATTTTATCACAAAATCTGATTATTATTTGAGCATAATAATCAGTTTTTGTGGTAAAATGAGGTTAAACGCAGCTGAACGAGAATCTTTTCGAAAGCGACTAAAAATGTTTTTTGTAAATAAACCTAATATTAAGAAAAAAAAAAATCGTAAATCATTTTGAAAAGGAAAGATTTGCTCGAAGTACAATATATGATAACCTAAAATGACTTGAAACTGTTTAATCGTTTTCTGATAGAAAGCACCCTGGTCGTCTGACATCCTGGACTAGAGAAAAGAAAGCCAAATTAACGAGATTTGTCAACAATCGAAAAGGGGTCAGTCAGAGAAAAATAGGTATTAAATTCGGTGTAAATCAATCGACAATTGGTCGTCAGTTAAAAAAAAAAGAATATTAAATATAGAAAACGTGAAAAGACTCCAAAATACACTATAGAACAACAAATAAAGGCAAAGAAAAGAAGCAGGAAACTAGTTAACCAACTCTATAACACAAAATCGCTATATACGTCAAGAGCAATAGCCCTAAGCTCTCCGTCTCCATCTAATGCACAATAAAATCTTTCAGCCACAACAGTTAGTAAGTCGGCAGAAAAGTGAAAGGATCGAAAAAAGTATTGATTGTCTGACAGCAAGTTAAGTCACCAGAGTTTTTGAAAATAGGAACAACAAATGCCATTGTCCAGCACGCATGAAAGCGAGACTCAGATAAGCACTTATTAAATAGTTTAGAGAAAATTGGAGAGAATCTAGGAGAACAATTTTGTAAGACTGTGGAATGTTGTCTGGACCAAAAGCCGTAGAAAAGTTTAATCAGGATATGACTTTGAATGTGTGATTTAAATGTGGTTAACCTGTTTAATTGAAATGGAAGGAAGAGTATGGCCATAAGATTTGAGAGTCGAATTAAAAGAAAAGTTTCTTGTAAGCAGTTCAGCCTTATCCTTGGGAGAGGTAATAAGATCAGTCTGATGAATGAGAGATGGGATGTTAGACCTTCCTATGTTAACAATGCTATTGAAGATTTTCTAAAAGTCTTTAGAGGCTAAATTCTGAGATAAGATACGAGACTTAGTGAACTGAGAATAATGGAGCTTAGCATCTGACAGCACCTTTTTACATCAATTTCTAGCAATAATAATTAGCAAGAGGGTGAAAACCATTGAGTAGAATGGGGCTTAACTTGGAACTGAAAAAGGAATAAAAGCATCCACTCCTTCCTGAATCCAGAAGGTTACATAGGAGGTGCATTTTTCAGCTGAGAGGGAAAAGACATCAGCCAAGAACCATCACAAAGAAAATCATAAAAAGAGTCCCAGTCAGTTCTAGGGTAGTAGTAACTAGTGCAATGATAGGGTGACTCTGAAAATGAACGAAGTACAAGATGAAGAATTTAAAGAGATCATTAAATGGTCAGAACTACCTATGGGAGAAAAAGCAGAAACTCAACACAAGCTAGGATCAGAGACAAGACATAAATCAAGGAGTGAAGGTAAATGATTAGGGTTGTCAGGAAAACAAGTCAATAAATGATAACTATCTGAGTAATAGATTGAGAAATGCAGAAGTTATAGGCTTTAGTGTCAGCAGGGTCAGTTTTAGCTGGATGCAGTTAACATCTGTCGAGGATGGGTATTTTTGTCGATGCCATTTCTAGCTTTTACTCAGCCAAGGGCCCCAAGACAAGGAATTTTAAAGTCTGAGATCGTTTCTCTTAGCCTTTACCTAAAAAACCACACTCTATAAGGGTAGTGCAGGTGGTATTGGGTTACATAATACCAGTAGCAGGGTGATCATGATAATCATGAACCTGACCTGACTCGGAGTATTTAAAAGGATCTTCTTCCTGCAAACCGCACCTTAAATTATTGGGCATGATATTTTGGAAATGCATTAGGAAAAATGTTACACCCTACAAAATACTAGAGATAAGGGTGAACATAAGTGTAATAGTTGTAGTGCCTAGTTAGTTAATGAGCTCACACTGCATCAAAACAGATTTAAACATTTAAACAGAACATTTAAACAGAACACAAGCATACATATAGCAACTATCAGGTGAACCAACACAACGCCAGAGGTTCAGACAGAATACAAGCATACAGATGGCAACTTACTGGTGAGTGAACACCGTGCCAGAGGTTCAGACAGAACACAAACATACAGATAAAAACTTATGGGTGAGTCAACACCACGCTAGAGTAGATTACAGGTGATCTAAAACAGTAACTAAGGCACCTCAAACTATATAAAAAATACACACCCCGAAAAAATAAAATAAAAATTAATATATATGTATATATTATTAAAATAGTACTGATGACAGGAAGTAATCTCCTTCCAGCCAAATGCTTAGAAAGCAAATTCCACAAAGGAGGAGGATATGGAACAGGTTGCACTGGGTTACCAGTAGCTTTGGGTTACATGTTACCATGGGTTACATGTTACCAGTAGCTTAACCATAGGTTACATGTTACCAGGAGCTTTTTAGCAATAACTTTTTGTAATAAGTTAAAACTCTTTAAAAGTCATAGTTTGCACTAACAAAACAAGAATAATATTGAATTAATTCTGATGCATTTTTTTATTGCATATGCTATTCTAAATTACTTGTTTATTTTGTATTTTTTTTTTTTTAATTATTTTAAGCATTGTGGTTCAGCACATTTGTATAATTTGGTAACTTTTTTGGTAGGAAATAAGTAATAATTTTTTAAAAACAAAATTTAAATAACTTTAGTTTTGTTAAAAAAAAAAGTTTTATTATTTTAACTAAATACAAGTTTTATCATATGATGTGTCAAACAATTAATAGATGTGTTAAAAATTAATTTTTTTACACTGTATGTGCGTTATTTAATTTTTATAAACTTATATTATAAATTAGTATTTTCTATAAAATACTAATTTATAATATAAGTTTATAAAAATGTTTTCTTATTTAACTTCTGCTCTGGTTAAAATACATGTTATTTATTATTATTAAAGATTCTTTAAAAGTCATTGATTGGGAAAAAGCATTTGCATTGCAATGTAATTTTAAAAACTGCATTGAAATGCAATTTTGTGCTTTTTTAAAGAATCTTTGCCAAGGTTAGAAGTTTAAAATTTTCACATTAAACAAAAGAGTTCATCAGAAGAATTAGAAAAAGTAATAAAAATCTAAATCTACAAAAAATATACAAAAATTATAAATATATTTCATAAGCAACTTGTTTTATGAAATAAACAATTTTAATTTTTTTATAAAACGCAAAAAAACTTTGGTTTACTGTATGACTGTGGGATGACTATAAATGACAACAAAATCAGTTTTCTTTTAATTTTTTTAAAAATGTAAAAATGGCTTCCATTTCTTTTTCAACTATCACTTAAAAATGTTGGCAAAAATAATGGAGGTAAATAGAATAAAAATTTTTAAAATAAAAAAATGTTAAAGCAGTATATGTAAAGAACTGCTTTTAAAACAATAATTTTTCTAGAAACTTAAAACATAACTCCGAAAATTTAATAAACAGATCCTAGAAAAATACAACTACAAACTAAAAACAAACTGATGAAAATGCCTTCTTTGAACTTCTCCTTCGTCTATCTTAATAAACTGTGAAAACTCAAAAAAATTTTATTTGTTTTTTTTTTCTAATTTAATCTAGGTAAAAATAAGCAAGTTATAATAAACACCTTCTGATAAAAAATGAAAATAATGATGATGACAACTCTTCCAAATATACTCATATTTGGGAATGGAGATCAAGATCATGCTTAAGAAATTGCAATTAAAAAACTAGGCTAAAGATGTATTAAAATCCTATAACTTAATAATGAAGGTCTTAAAGAATATTAGTCAAGTAAGACAAGTAAAATAATTTGAAAAAAATGTATAAACAAATCATATTATTTAATGTACAAGTCTGCAGATAATATCAATCTAACAGTAAGTGTGGAAAAAATAATTTAATGTACTTCAATCCCTGCCACATGTTTGATATTGGTGTCAAACTGCATCAAGTGCAATAGTTCTGTTTTCAAGCTTAAAGTGGTTTATTTTGCACTTATTGTGGACATTTGAAGATACTTAGGAAAAATCTCTTTATGTAGCATGGGAAAAAACATGGTTATGATATATGTTTTTAGCTTATATTTTGAAGCTCAATCATCAAAAAATACTCCTGAGGGCATACCATAACTTTAGTACACCAAAATAACACGCTGTAAAACACCCTAAAAAAGTCAGTAACAACTTTTTCCAGATAGGTATACATGATCAAAATTTATGCTTTATGGTAACATTTTAACATTTCAAAATTCATATTTTTAGGGTAACATTTCTTTAAACATTAAAAATACTCCCAGTTCATCACCATGATTGCACTATAACTATATGACACCCAAAGAACACTTTAAAGCATGCAACTAAAAAATATTTCAGGATTCTTATATAAATTCATAATACATGTTTCTATGACAGTTAAATAAGACTTATCTGATAAAAATATTTACATGATCATAAAATATATCAAGGACACAAAAAAACAACACTGACAAACACAAAAAAGGGATACTAAAAGGGAAAGTTGTTAACTTTTATAAAAAAATTACATAGTCACAATTTGCTTTTGAAATATTTTTTCATGCTTCATGAATTAAAAAAATTTAATGACTGTAGGACACCAAAAAGGACACTATAAAGATCCAGCTGGAAAAATATTTTCGAATAATTATATTAGGTAATAGTTCATTTAGCCAAGTTTAAACCAAATTGTCAACCTTTATCTGCTAAAATTTTTTTAAAAAATCCTACAATAACTAATTAATACTTGATAACTGTAAATTATAGCGCAATGTAAAAACTAAAAATTATAGCATATGTCCTAGTATTTACTAGTTATCACATGATTTTTTTTTTTCACCTTTTATTAAATTTGTTCAAGTTCAAACCATTGACCTCATTAGGCAAATACAGATAATACGGCCTTGAGTTTTGGAGTGGCTGCGAACTATAATAATCACAAAATGTGATTAATTTGGTCATGATTATGGCTGGCTTCAAAAATAAAATAAAAACAACACAAGAAAAAAAACCAATTAAATAAACAGGTATACTGTTCCCACTTTTTTCTCTTAATTACCTGCTTTAACAGTGAACGTTATATAAATAGTATAACTATTAAACTGAAACTTTTTCTAAATTAATCAATCATAAAACATAATGCTTTTCTCTAAAGCATTTCTAAATATGTTCCACTAGCGACTAGGCTTACTTGTTCTAGTTTGTTCTAGTAATTTGGCTGATATAATAGGCTTTATAATACTTCGTTCAATTTTTCTCATATTTTTGGATCTTTTATAGCATCCATTTCTTCGAGCATAATTATATCAGCTTCATTTCTTCTTGCTATGTCTGTAAAGTGTTGATAAGCAAGACCATGATGGTAAGCTGCATTATCAACTCTATCTACAGGTTTACTCTATTCTTTATATGCACCAGTAGAAGTTAATCATTCATCCAAGTTAGTACCAGGACCAGCAAAGTTCATACCAGGTAAATGCATTTCACCTGGGAACTTTGCCCATGGTAATTTTATTTTTTTTGTTACTGAATTAATTAAACTAACTAAATCACCTCCTGTTATTGCTGATACAAATTGATTTTTTGTTGTTCTACAAATAGCACAAGTTCCACGTAACATATTTCTATTATTTTTACTCACAATTCGTCGCAGAATTAGTGTATTTGGTTTATTTTTACATTTGACACAGTACATTTTTTTATATAAAGTAAATAAAAAAATGGACATAGATTTATCATGGAATGTAAATAATAATAAGCGAAGTAATAACAAGTTGTTGCCTAAAAGTATAAGAGGAACTATTGTTGGAAAGTCGGGTTGTGGAAAAACTACTTTATTATTAAACTTACTTTTAAGACCTGGTGGATTACACTATAATAATTTTTTTAATGACAAGTTTTTGGAAAATATCTTTTTCAACCAGAATACAAAATATTAAAAAGCTCTTTTGAAAAAAAGTTACAAAAAGAAGTTATTCTGGAATTGTTTAAGCTTCAAGACAAAATAGAAAAATTAAATGCAAATCCAGAGTTTATAATTAAAGACATTTCAAAAAATTTGAATGAGATAACAGATATGGAGTGTAAGTTTTTTGAAACAGCAGATGATGTACCATCCTGAAGATCTTGATATTCATAAGAATAATTTAATGATATTTGATGATGTAGATTGTTTCTATCTCGGGCAAAATTATTTTATGTTACCTAGACAAACTATTAGAGAAAATGCAAATTTTATTTACTTATTTCCACAAGATTCAAAGAATTTAAATCATATTTACAAAGATCATATTTAAAATGATATAAAAAAGATGAACTTAGAAGGTTTTGTAAGATTGCTTGGTTTGAGCCTCATTGTTGTTATAGATTTATATTCTAAAAAAGATTATGGAAAATATAGAGGTGCATTAGATAATTTATATATTCTAACTTTTAAAAAATAAAAAATATATATATATAAAAAAAACAAAATGATGTCTTTTTATATATTATTGAATGAAAAAAGTACTCGTATAAAAACTAATTTTGCTCCGATTATACAACTTAGTGAAGATAAAGATTATGAAATGGCATTAGTTAGTCTTGATACATACTACAGTTTTCCAAATGTTGACTCTTCAAATAACAATTTTAGATATAGTTTAGATTAAGGGAATGCAGTAGTGATAAAAGTTGGGAGTGACAAGAGCATCGGTGTTAAGAATATCTACTATTGTTTATCGGTATTACTAAGGGTAGTATATTTTTTAACTCTTGTTAAGATTCGGTAGTAAACTATAGTCTGTATTTTTTGGGAGTATGAAAAAAAAGTTTCATAGCTTTATTCTATTATTTATTTTATTTAAATTGAATACATCAATGGAAACAATATAAAAATATATTTACCTTAATTAAAATTATTCGATTTCAAGGTCTGGATTCCAGACCTTAAAATCGATTTTAGGCTCTGAAATATCTTCTTCAATTTTCCATTTTTTTATTGTTACTCTTGAGATATTTTCTTTAATGTAAACAAGCTTTTCCACTGACTAAAGTGGAAAAGCTTGTTTACATTAAAGAAAATATCTCAAAAAACTCTAAAATATCTAAAAAATATATAGAAAACTCTTCTAAAGTATCTGACGAAAGTCAGAAACTTTAGAAGAGCTCTTTTGCAACTGACAATATTTCCAGCTAGTGAAAATACACGCTCAGATGAAGTAGATGAAGCAGGAATGTATAAAACCTTTTTTGCTACATTGGTGAGTAATGGTAACTGTGGTGAATGAACCCTCCACCACTCCAGAATGTCATAGCTCTTTTGTGGGAACCCCAATCTTTTGTGAGCATCTAATTCTGCACCCAAAGAGTTTGATATTGATGTGTTCAAGAACCCAGACTGTGGACTGTCATGATTCATCATCTCAAAAAGGAGCTTTTCTGCTGGGGTAAGTTCTTGATCTGGAGATGGTGCTAGAGTTTGTTTTGAATTGAGTGATAAATCGTCACCTGTTGCACTTAGTTTGAATTGTTTAATTGTTTGACACTCTTTTCCAAATTTTCCAATCTTGACAATAAATGACCTTTAAATTTTGGGTCTAAAATATGCAACAATGAATTGTTGGTAATATTAGAACCACAGTCAGGGAACCTTTTGTAAAGATTTGCAAGAATTTTAGAAACAAAATTAGCTGTTGTTTTATCATTGGCCAAAATAAAGTTCTTTATTTTTTCTTGGATATCATATAGATCAGGAATTATGAGATGCCTGTAGGTCGTTTCTCTGCAAAAATACACTCTGAGAAATCACTGATCCCTTTAAAATTAGAACAATTTTCTGAATGACTTCAAATTGTCCTAGAGTCTAGAGTTCTATGGATAATTGCCCTCAAATTGTCATCAGTTTTAAAATTACTAGCGGAAATAATGTCAAAGCCTTGTTTAAGGTACAAAATTGATTCCATGCACATTAAACCACTGTTCCATCTGGTTATACATGGAGTAATGATTTTATTAAAACTGATTTTTTTTGGTTGTACATTTTGGCAAGCATTGATAATTCTCTTTTGACTTGCAACTTGACTGTGTGTTCCCTTTGATAATAATCTACAGGCCTTGAGTACATCTTTAACTTCCTTAACCGCTTTAAAGCTTTTGATAACCACTAAATGGAGTAGATGTGCTGCACATGGTATGTTGCTGTTAATTGAAGTTGATTTTTTCATTCCTGAAATAAAATGAAAACGGATTTGACATTATAAAACAATTTTAGTTCCCATAATTCAACATTTGACATTTTTTTAATGACATCATGTTTTTTACTGTTAATTGTTTCTAATATTCTTAGATCGAGCAAGAATCCAAATTTTTCATTGAGATCAATGGGCATGGTTATGTACCACTACCACCTTGGGGAGAAAGTGCGGAGAGTTAATCAGAGTTTGCACGCAGGCATTGTATAGACTAAATCAACAAACCCTGTTTGACAAACAGTAAAGAAAAATTAGACTTAAAATAACACTTGACATTTTATATACAGTGGTGGCCAAATTATTAGACTAGGCTATAAAACCGAGATTATTTTCGAATGTACCTACCTTGGCACAAATTAGTTATTAAATTAATGTATATATAGTTACTGCATGTATAGCCCAATGTTGCTTAAGTGATAATAAGTGCAATTTATTTTTATTTTCGCTCAAGATCCATCTTATTGAAAATTTTAACTATAAATTGAATATTAAAATTTGGTCACCTGCTATCTGTTAGATGTCAGTATTTTCTTATTTGTTTGATGTTTATGAACAGAAATTAAAGGAAAATGTACATTAATAAGAGTTGCTTGACATTACATTAAGGTCAATCTTTTATTTATTTTTATTATCCACATTAAAAATGAAGAAACATGTTTAATTAATAAAGCATTTTATGTTCTTTTAATAGATGGGAAAAGCTGCTGACTTGTCACAGACAAAATTGGCCAGAGTTGAGGTTTATCTACGTGAGACATCACTCATGCAAAAGGAGATTGCTAAAAATGTTGGAATAAGTCAGAAATCGGTATTGAGAATGAAGAAGATGTAGACTGGTGCAAAATTACGAGGCAACCGTGTTGGCAATTGTGGCAGAAAAAAATCAATTTCTGTGCGAGACAACAGATACCTCATGAAATGCTGTATAAGAAACCGTAAAGCAACAAGCAAGATGTTGCAGAAAGAATTACAAAAAAGTAATGTTCATGTGAGTACCAGAACAGTCAGAAGACAATTAGTTGTGAATGGTTTTCGAGCTCGACTGCCACGCAGAAAACCAAAGCTGACTCCGGCAATCAGGTAAAATTTGGCATGGGGAACACAAAAATTTCACTGAATGTGATGAATCATGCTTTTACATCATGGATGAGAAAGCAGCTTATGTACGTAGGAGACCCGGTGAAGAATTTCATCCTGACTGTGTTGCAGAGAAAGTAAAGCACCCAACGTATGTCATGGTCTAGTCAGTTATCTCTATTCATGCGCCTGGCGACTGTATATTGTTGAAGGCACCATGAATCAAGTTCAATACAAGAGGGTGCTTGAGGCAGAACTGCTGCCTCAACTTGGCGAATGGTGTCGACGGAGACCGTTCACTTTTATGCAAGATGGAGCATCTTGTCACACTGCGAAGACAGTCAAGAAATACTTAGCTGACAACCACATTAAGCTTCTGCAGTCGCCAGGTAATTCACCTGACATGAACCCCATTGAGAACCTGTGGGAGATTGTCAAAAGAAGAGTAAGAGGGATGAAACCAAATAACAAGATGGGACTGACAGAGGCTTTGATCAATGTCTGGCATTATGACAACGAAACCCGAAAGCTTTGCCCGAAACTTATTCATGGGATGCCTTCAAGGGTCCAGGCACTGTTTAAAAATACGGGAAACCATACAAAATATTAACTGACATGTTTCAATTATTCGAACTTTTATTGCCATTGTAATTTATTTCATTTTCTATTGTTACTTATTGCATTTTTATTGTAATTTTAACTTGGTCCTATTAATGCGAATTTTAAGTCACCTTGGCATTTGAATATCAAGTCCTAATTGTACATTGTATTTAATTGTTTTTATACTTAAACTGTTCAATTTTGTGCTTTTTTACAATAAAATATTGCGCTTCTTAACTTTTCTAACTTTTTGTAATGTTTTGAAGTAAAAATGTTGCATTATTTATGAATAAATTTCACAAATGCATCAAAAATTGAATTTAGTCTAACAATTTGGCCACCACTGTACATTTTCACTTGTGGGTTTATAAAAACTTTTTGAATGCTCAGTAAAGCAGCAGTTTATTACTTTCTTTGTGGCAGTAAAACCCAAACTAAAACTTACAAAATTAAGGTAAAAATGCAGAATAATTCGTTGGCAGAAGGGAGCTCACCGCCGCAACATTTTTTTGGATGAAGTAATGTAGAAACATAGATAATATATGTAAACAGTAGTAAACATTATTTATTCGCAAAACAGCTCGACTAACTTTCCAGATTGATAATAAAAAAAAAACACTGCAGTTAATAAATTTGCTTTTTTATTATTCGTGCATAATGTTTTAAAACATTCAATTTAAAATAAAATGATTGAGTTTATTTTAAGAAAAATATTTTGCACGCTTTTTAGTAAAATATCTAAGTAATTGAAGATAGTTTTAAATTTTTAATTACGTTAAACTTTAAGCAAAATTTTGGACACTTTTAAGTAAAGAAAAAAACGCACTGCAAAAATAGTATTTTAAAGTTTTTTTTTTACCTAAAAGCATGTTGGCTCCACTGTCAGTTACGGCTGTCATTTCACAGTCATTATTAAAAGGTATTTCTGATAAAATAGCATCAGTTTTGGAAGCTATATTTTCCCCAGTATGCCTCTCTGGAAATACATTGCAGCCAAGCAGAATTTTAATTCAAAGTTTGAATTAATGTAGTGCAAAGTTAAAGCTGCATATGAATCATTGCTTTGACTTGACCATAGATCTAAGGTTAAGATCTGAGGTTATTCTTGAATATTTAAATGCAAAATTGGAAGTTTGTTTCGAGAATTAACTTCAAAGGACTCATGTCATTTCTGCGACCTGAAATAAACTTTGTTTATTTCAGGTTGCAGAAATGACATGAGTCCTTTTAAAGCATCTGGTTGATTAAACATACAAAATATTGTGCATATGGTAGATTAAAGATACAAAAATATTTAGTCATTTCTAAATCAGCCAAAAGTTGTCTCTTGTCATTGACATTATACTTCGTTACCACTTAGCAATATGTTGATATATCCATCTTCATTTTCTCAACACCTTAAATGGAAACAACCTGTGAGTCATGCTCTGATGGCACTTCTTTCGCCAAAAATCTCACTGGTAGTTTCTGCAACTCTTTTTCTGTTTAAATTTTCAATTTTATTAAAAGTTGATTTGTAACAGCCTTTAAGATGACATTTTAGGCCCGTTGTGCAACTTTGTTTTGTGCTTATTTGAGCTGGGCACAACTTACATTGAGTAATATCTTTGCCATGACCGCCTTTTATGAAATATTCCCCAAAAGGACTTGCTCGAGGCATTTTTTTCATTCTTTATAAATCTTGTTTTGCTGATTAATAATTTACTTAATAAACTTAAAAACAATACTGAGACTGTAAAAATATTTGTATCTTGTTATAAATATCATCAAATTAATATTAAATATTAAAAACTTCTTTTTAATACAGTACAATCTCTCTAACTCGAACTTCCTTAATTTGAATACACTATGGAAAAAAATTAAAGAAGCAGATGAAAAAGGAACTGGCATAATACTTAAATTAAGTAAATCACAACTATCACACAATTCTAAAATAAAGGGAGGATTTATTGGTGCACTTTTACCTTTTTTAGCATCAAGTGTTGTACCATCACTTGCAACAGGACTACTTACAAAAGTAGGTTCAGCAGCTGGATCAACTATGATTAAAAAAATTGCTGGAAATGGTATTGTGTAAGTGAAAAAGAATGGACAAGGAGTTGAACTAACATGTGCAGGATCTGGCTTATATTTAAGACCATGGAGTAAAGGAGGTTCTTTAGGTAATGGTTTGTACTTACGTGCTGGAAATGGTTATACACCAGCAGGTTCAGGTTTATTATTAGGACCAAATTCACCATTTGTTAATATTCCATTTTTGAATATGATTCTTTGATTTTCTTGTAAATATTTTCATATAAAAATTATATATATAAAAAAAAATTTATATATAATAAAATGTCAAGAAATAGCATGCCAGTGCATAAATTCATAAATAAACATAAAAAACCTGAACCTTCTCCAATACTTTTTAAACTGCAAAAAGATTTAGAACATCCTCCAGTATTGATAAATAAAAGATATGATTTATTTGCACAACAAGATATTAAAATAGGTTTTATGTCACATAAAAGTGTTGCTTCAAAGTTTGGTGTGTCTATGAGAAGGGGTGTTGCATTAGTTTCATTAAAAAACGAATTTAAATTAAAAATGTTAGGTTTACAAAATTCTGTAAAATCAGAGTCTGTTGATGATATTTTAGTAAATATTATTAATAATTCTACTGATGACGTAATAATTAAAAAAGGGGATTGTTTCTGTTCTGTTAATTTATTGTGCTAGTTTTTTTTATTTTTTTCATATTAAAATGAAACATAATTGCAATAAAATATATAATAATATTTATCCAGCTATACCAAATGCACCTGTTAAAAACAATTCTGAAAAACAAGTTAATGACAAAAACCAAGCTCATATATATTGTTTACAAAAAATTAGCAGGATTAAAAAAGAAATAGAGTGTGAGAGATAAAAGAGGGCAACATTAAGTAAAAAATATCATAGAGCTGTAAAAATAATTTCAAAAATTGATAATGCATTACTAGCGAGCACTATAGCACTTGGAACTATTGGAATTGGTTTTTTAACAACAATTGTTGCAGCACCAGTAGTTGTTGCATGTGAGGGTGCGGCATTAGGAGCAGGTGTGTTATCAATGATAGGCAGATAAATTAATAAAGAGTTAAATTTAAAAGCAGAAAAGCATAAAAAGATTAAAGTACTTGCTGATTCAAAACTAAATACAATAAGTGATTATATTTCTAAAGCTTTAGTAGATGGAGATAGAAGTGATACTGAATATGAGCTAATACTTGGTGAACTTGAAAAATTTCAAGTAATGCTTGAACAAACTAAGACATCATGATGATCATTGATGAACAAACTAAGATCATTGATTAACCAAGGAAGAGAAAAGGCTATTAAAACATTTCAAAATATGTTTAGTAAAAAATAATTTTTAATAAATTTCACTTAACATTTTATTGACAAGTAATGAGATATGCAACATTTATATTGGTTCTTCTTAGAATGTAGTACATGTGAAACAAATTTGAATAAAAAAAAATATTTCGAAATTCTCGAAAAAGAGGTATTATTACTAATTCAGGAGGACACTCAATATTTATTACTGATTATGGAAACTTTCAAATATCAGCAACATATAGTGACGAAGAACGTGAATGTGACGATGAAAGAACGTGAATGTGACGATGAAAGAAATAAACTTATTAAACTTATTTGGAATGATTTTTATTGAGTAGAAAAAGAAATTAAAGAATCGATTAAACAATGGAATAATGTTAAAAAACAGGATAAATTAAGAATTATAGATAAATATGTACTTTAATTAGAGTGTGATATCAGAGATAAAAAACTAATAAAAAGTATTATAACAATTGCATTCATATTAAGATTGTTAGAAACAAATGATATTATTTATAAAGACTCTGAAATTAAAAATATTTGCGGAACATTTAATATTCATTATTTTTAAAAATTTGTCAAAACACAATGTAAAGCGTAAAATAAAACGTAAAACATAAAATAAAACGTAAAACACAACATAAACTTTTATATTGTGTTTTTTAATCTTTTTTATATAAAAAAGCAAAATGTCATTTTTAAAAATTACAGATCCTAAAAAGAGAGATCGAATTGCCAAAGAATACTTAGATATTAAAAAAAGAATACAGCAAAATGATTTTAATGAAAGGATAGGTGATGCTGATTTGCAGATAGATTTGTCAAATGCTTACCCTGAACAATGCCTTCTGATAAGGAATCTAAAATTTTAAAGTTGAGAAAAATTGCAACAGATTACCTTTGGATGTATACTACTAGTAAAAAGTCTACAGACACTACATTTGGAATACATTCTCAAAATGGTGAATTATATATTGGAAAAAAGCCAATATTAATTAATAATGATGATATAACAATTGATGGTAAAACATACTTTGGTACTCTAGGTCTTTGGGAGTTAATAACAAAGTTTAATCCTGATAAGGAAATATATAATGATTATGATCTTCAAAATTATCGAGATATATTATTAAAAACAGATGCAACTACTAATGATACAGGCAAACCAAAGTCATCTAGAAGTGAAAAATACAAAGGAATAATAGCTCCAATTTTAAGAGATATAAAGAGAACTACAAAGCTTGAATTAAAGAGAACAGGAATAGGAACAAGAACAAGAATATCAACAATAATTCTTCCTAGCGATCCTGATGCATTAATTGAAATTCTTGAATTATGTACAGCTGCATGAAGAGCAGGTAATTCTGGATCTAGAAATGAAGCTGTTGCAATTTGCGATGAATTATTAAGACAAGGTATTATTAATAGTAACCAATATAGAGCAATACAAAATAATCATAAAATATGATAATATGAGTAATAAAAAATATATTATACATAAAAATGCTAATTATATAGAAAAAGAGATATATGAAGAAACATGTTATTGGTGGTAGTGGAATA
Organism: Hydra vulgaris; assembly: GCF_038396675.1. Taxonomy (NCBI): domain Eukaryota; kingdom Metazoa; phylum Cnidaria; class Hydrozoa; order Anthoathecata; family Hydridae; genus Hydra; species Hydra vulgaris. The sequence continues at coordinate 69,816,677 of NC_088931.1, forward strand.
TTTGATACTATTAAAAATTTATTTAAACGGGCAGCAACATCAAAAGTAGCAAGAGTATCATCAGCTATGTTGAATAGGTTAGCTGCTAGCGATTTAGGAAAAACTGCAATAACTGCTACTAAATCAGCAGGTAAAGAAATTTCAACATCAGCAATAGAAGCTGCTAGAGATGTCACAGTTGAAAAAGGAATACAATTAATTGGAAAAGTATCTTCAAAAATAGTTTCACAACCGAAAAATACTATCATTACCAATAAAAGTAGAGAAATAATCTCAAATTTAATAAATAATGGAACTGATGAACCAACTACAAATACAAATAAATTGATGATGATGGGGTGTGCAGTAAAATCAACAAAAAAAATCTCCAATGAAAATGCTATAAGAATAGAATACCTAGTTAAAAAAGGCCGCAGTATCAAAGTCGCATGATTATTTCCATTAAAAAATTTTTTTTTTATATTGTATATAAAAAAACAAAATGGCAACTTCTGAAGTATTAGATTTTACAGAAATCCCAACTGTAGATGAAAGAATTGAAAGATATGAATTCCACGAATATGAACCAGTAGCTCGCATAAATTTAAATAGCACTGGAGAAATAAGAATCAACATTGAGCATCAAGATTTGTTCACACTTCCATCTGAGGCTTATCTCTTGTTTGAAGGAAGACTTCTTAAAGCTGATGGGACAGCTTATGCTAATGCAGACACAGTGACACTCACAAATAATGGTACTTTGCACTAAATTAGTCAAATATCATTTCAATTATCAAACCAAGAAGTAGAGTCAGTTTATTATCCAGGTCAAGCAACAACAATGTTAGTAATGCTCAAATAACCAAATGACTTTCAATTAGCACAAGGATTAAATCAATAGTGGTATAAAGATTCTGGAACAACTGCAGTACTTGCTGATAACCCAGGGTTTGCTGTAAGACAAGCATATATAATTCAGAAACCAGTTACAAAGGAACATTTTCATTTCGTATACCTTTAAAGCACATTTTTGGATTCTGTGATGATTACAACAAAGTTATTTACAGATTTAAACATACAGTAACTCTTGTTAGAAAAAGTGATAACGATGCAATTTTTAGACTTGCTGCTGCAGCAGCTGAAAAAGTTGATCCTTATAAAATATCATTGTTTATACCGCATGTGACTTCATAAGATGTAGAAAGAGTTGATCTTTATATAACTATTGAATCAAAAGTAACAATTCCAGTAACTTTCTGCTCACAGATGTGTTATACTATAACTGTTCCACCATCTACATCGTTTTCTTGGAGACTTAGTGTAAAGATATCTCCTGAAAAACCAAGATATATCATTGTTGGATTCCAAACAAATAAAGATCGAAATCAAGAAGTTAATTCTTCTATATTTGATCATTGTGACTTGAAAAATATGTACATTATGCTTAATCAGGAAAGATATCCTGCTGTTGATTATAATTTATCATTTCCAAATCATCAATTTTCAAGAGCTTATAGAGATGTATTTAGTGAAAAATTTTATGAAATGAATGATTTGATAACACAGTGACGTAAGTCCTTCTGACTATAAAGATTTATACCTACTTATGGCTTTTGATGTTAGTAAACAATCAGAAAGATTAAAATCATCAGTAGTAGATGTTAAAAATAATGCAACATTTAATGCAGCTGTTCCAGCAGATACTAAAGCATTTGCTTTATCTGATAAATTTTGCAAATATCTGATAGATTTTTACACTTTTAATCAGACAGAAACAAAATAAACGTTGTTTTTTAATTTTATTGAACCGAATTAAAATTTTTTTCTTTATATAGTAAAAATGAATTATACAAAGAAATCTTTACAAAATTTATTAAAAGAAAATAATGTTTTACAAAAATCAACTTCATCACATTGTTCATGATTTCATCACATGATTGCTGCAGATAATGATCTATTAGATAAAGAAACTATCATGACAAAAATAACAGAAACGAATGATAAAAAACCAAGACCAAGAATACATCCAGTAAAAGAAGCAACTGATAAAAGACCAGTTAGTAGACCGAGAAAACATTGCGAATTAAACGAAATAGAAAAAGAAAAGAAATAGATCCAAAATATGAAAGATAAAGTACAATAAAGGAAAAACCAGTCACAGCTAAGTTAACCAATATAGAAACTGGAGAAATTAAAATATATAAATCATTATATAGTGCTATGCGTGAGACTAAGCATGGATGGAGATATCTTGAATTACGTGATGGAAAAGTTAATAATGGTGTTAAAAGTGAAAATCTCAAAGAATGTTTATAAAATATTTACATGTAGTTGTAAATATTTTTAAAAACATGTAAAAAATAAAAAATACGGCAAGATTTTTTATTTTAAAAAAATGACATAAAGAAAATTGATATTAAAAAAATAATCTTGATATATAAAAAATGGAAAATAAAATGGTAAAAGATTGCTAAAGAACGAAAAATTAAATATTATTATAGAATGCAAAAAGTGATCTCATAAGATCATTACAATTTATATTAGACGAACCAGTTCTAAATATAACATCTTCAGAAATTTTAACTCCTACACCTTTTACACCTATTACACCAACTTGAAAAAAAACGAATAAAATGTATAATTCTATCAAAGATTACAACTATTACTAATCCAATTAAAAGAACATTAAATGAAAAAATTGAGGCATTAAAAGCTAATGTTTTTACATTAGTTGTACAGTAAACTTGGATTTAAAAAACCAATAGAATTTAAATTAACACAATCATCATCATGTGACAAAATAATTTACAGTTACTGGTAAAAAAGGTTATGATGCTTTATCATTTATGAATTTTAACTAAAAACAGTGCAATTAAAGTACTAATAGAAAATAGAAATTCCAAGGTTTATATAGTTCTTACTTGTGAAATGGAGCGTATTGATATGAAAACAGCAGAAACTAAAACCACAACTCATTCATTTTCAATGAAGAGTTAAAGATGCATTAGAATCAACAGATTAGAAAGAATTATATGAAACAGTAAAGAAGAAAATTTTGGAAAATTTATCATCATTTCAACAGTTAGGGTCAAATAGGAAGTTTGTTTCTATTAAAAAGTTGGATATAAATATTATAGAGTATAATCCTATTAAAGCTAAATCATAAAATCCACTTGATAAAAATTTAGCAACTAAAAAGGCAATAATTAATATAAAAAATGAAGATAATAGGTGTTTTAAGTGGTCACAAGAGCATTAAATCCAACAGATAATAATCCTCAAAGAGTAGATAAGGAACTTAAAAAAAATAAATTGGGAAAAAATAAATTGGGAAAAAATAGAATTTCCAGTATCATTAAATTAAATTACACAATTTGAAAAAAATAATGCAGATATCAGTGTCAATGTAGTTGGATATGAAAATTCATCAGTTCATATTTTGTGTGTGTCAAAAAATAATGATTGCAAACATTTAATAGATTTATCGTTAATTTCAAATGGTGAAACTATTCATTATTGTTTAACAAAAAGTTTAAGCAGATTACTTTCTTCTCAAACATCTAATAGAATACATACTATGCACTATTGTAGAAATTGCTTATTAGGATTTAATACTGAAAAATCTTTATCTAAACATAAATTGTATTGTGACACACATAACTCAGTACATATTGAACTTCCAAAGCCAAATTCAACTGCAAAGTCAAATTCAAATGCAATTCAATAACCATAATAGATATGCGGTAGTGATGTAGTGGTAAAGCGCTTGCTTTATAAGCGAGAGGTTCAGAGTTCGATCCCCACCAAGTCCCTGGTAGTACCGTGCTCAACTAGTTTCTCCGCGCAGCGGCCTTGTTTGTCAAGGTTCGTGTTTCAGAGTTATAGAGTTGAGAGAGGGTTATAAGATAAATTCAATAAACACTATTAAAAACATACCACCATCTTGTTGCCATACTGAGAGCACTTTAACTGGTATCACATCTTTTTAGTACTTTAAAAGGGCACATATTTATTTTTGTGTTTCAAGGCTTAACCACCTATGAAAGTTACTATCAAGCACATTTATTTCACCTTATGTGCAACCATATGTACTAATGGCAAGCCAATGGTAATCCCAATTATATACAATTTGTACAAATGGTAAAGAACCAAGAACATCAAACTTTAATAATTGTCCCAATATGGGATCTTGAAGTCCATTTGCATATGGGTTAGCTTCCTTTAACATATCTTGGAAACACATGATAACTGTATCAGATAACATTCGATTTTAATGTAAATGTAAATAATTATGCATACCGTAATCTCAACTTAATGGTAGACTTTTCTTGCTTGATAAAGCTTTTTGAGTATATTTCAAAGTGTTTCATCTAGATCACATAGTTCTTCTGATGATTCATTAAAATCAAATGTTAAATTTTTTATGCTTGTTAACATTTCGCGGACTACAGAGGCCGTAGAGTTTCTTTTTCTTGTGCTATCTTGATATGGATTTGTTGATGTTATACTGCAAATTGTGTCATTAATTAAGTTGAAACTAGTATAATTTGCATGGTTACGTTTGAGTATATTTGATTTACTTGATAACACAAAATCATTGATGAATGTGTCAATATTTAAAAATGGAGAACTTCTATATAAAGATGATTTAGACTCTCATCCCCATGTTAGTAACTACTTTCTAAAAATTATAAAAAAATGTTTGCATAGATAACAAGCAAACGTTTTGCTTCCTGCCAATCTAATAATACTAGTTATATATTTTTGTTGTAGTGATGCTGGGTTGGTTTTTGAAACCGGATGATGTCCAGAAAGCTCTTTCTGGCATTCTTATACAGAGTAGTTGTATAGAAAAAAGAGTGAATTGTATTTCTTCAGCAATTCTTGATGAAAGTGCACTTGGATCTCTTTTGTCTCTGCAATCATATTTTACTTCAGATGGGTGGAAAGTGCTCCACGAAATAATTGATATCAAGTCTCACCAACGAATTTGGCCTTGTGCAGTGTGCCAAAAAAGTACATCCGTGGGCAATGACGTTGGGTGCTCAATAGCATGTGATTCCTGCCTTTTGTGGTTTCACAAAAAATGTGTTGGCAAGAAAGAGGCTTGGTTTATTAAATCAAAATACTGGTTTTGTCGTTTTTGCTAAATTGTTTTAAGAATGATGTGCAATTATAATTTATTTTGTTTTATTTGGTATTAAATGTTTTACTTTATTATTATATTTTTGTATCTGATCTGTTTTAAATGTTTTACAACCATTTTTGCAAATGGTTAAGTAGCAATATTTGTATGTAGTTTTAATACTTTTTGGGTTGCCAAATTGTGTTTAATTATGTTCCCAACTGTTATTAAATGTATTATTATTATTATTATTATTAAGTGTTATTATTTTTTAATTTTTCAATTCTTTTAATATTTTCAAAATTTGTAATATTCTCAATACTAATAGGCCCGTTAACATTTAATACCACAAACAAATCACCAAAAGATAGAGCTTGTTTAAAGTTTTTTTGTACTTTACATCAGCTGCTAATAGTTAATAAAAACTTTTAGCCAATCATTTAATTCTCAGTTTAGTTTTAGAGTTTGTTTAGAGTTCTTTTTTATTGTACATCAGCTGCAAATAATTAGTAAAAAGTAAGAGTCAAACATATAATAATCAGTTTACTTTTAGAGTTTGTTTAGAGTACTTTTTTGTTTTACATCAGCTGAAAATAGTTAGTAAAAACTTTTAGCTAATCATATAATTCTCGGTTTAGTTTTAGAGTTTGTTTAGAGTTCTTTTTTATTGTACATCAGCTGCAAATAATTAATAAAAAGTACGAGTCAAGCATATAATAATCAGTTTACTTTTAGAGTTTGTTTAGAGTACTTTTTTACTTTTCATCAGCTGCAAATGGTTAGTTTAAAGTATGAGTCAAGCATATTATAATCTGTTTAGTTTTATATAGAGTTTAGTGTTCTTTTTTACTTTTCATCAGCTGCAAATAGTTGTAAAAAGTATGAGTCAAGCATACAATAATCAGTTTACTTTTAGAGTTTGTTTAGAGTTCTTTTTTACTGAACATCAGCTGCAAATAGTTAGTAAAAAGTATGAGTCAAGCATATAATAATCAGTTTACTTTTAGAGTTTGTTTAGAGTACTTTTTTATTTTACATCAGCTGAAAATAGTTAGTTAAAAGAATGAGTCAAGCATATTATAATCAGTTTACTTTTAGAGTTTGTTTAGAGTACTTTTTTACTTTTCATCAGCTGCAAATGGTTAGTTTAAAGTATGAGTCAAGCATATTATAATCTGTTTAGTTTTATATAGAGTTTAGTGTTCTTTTTTACTTTTCATCAGCTGCAAATAGTTGTAAAAAGTATGAGTCAAGCATACAATAATCAGTTTACTTTTAGAGTTTGTTTAGAGTTCTTTTTTACTGAACATCAGCTGCAAATAGTTAGTAAAAAGTATGAGTCAAGCATATAATAATCAGTTTACTTTTAGAGTTTGTTTAGAGTACTTTTTTATTTTACATCAGCTGAAAATAGTTAGTTAAAAGAATGAGTCAAGCATATTATAATCAGTTTACTTTTAGAGTTTGTTTAGAGTTCTTTTTTACTTTTCATTAGCTGCAAATGGTTAGTTTAAAGTATGAGTCAAGCATATTATAATCTGTTTAGTTCTATATAGAGTTTAGCGTTCTTTTTTTCATGACTTAAGTGGTATAATTATTCGTTTAGGATTTATTAGTTACAATTTCTATTCTTATTATAATTTGCTATGATTTTTATTAGTTTATGGATTGCATTAATAATCTGGCTTCTAAATAATTAGTTTAGAGTTTTTGCAGAGTAGTATTAATAATTTATGAATGTAATGGAATTTGAATGATTGGAAGTCTTATTTCTGAATTATTTGTTGAAATTATCTATTAATTAAATTATTGGTTAGATTTAATTGGTAAATTGAAGTAGTTTTACGGCTTTTTTTCAGTTACTTGTAACAACATTCCTAAATGTTTTGCTATATTCTCTTATTATTGATTAGATTTTTAGGTTTACCAATACAAAGGCTGAAAAATGTGGATTTACTGTACCATTTTTTTCTCAAACTAGTTTAGTTAGGTACTGAATGTATTATGTTCTGATTATATTTTTTTTACAAGTTTTTTTGTTATATTCTTATTTTTCTTTAGTTTTATCATTATCATCAACTTGAATTAGTTTGCTGGCTGTTGAAATATGGTTTTAATAAAGTAAAACTTTCATGATTTGAAGTTTATTTTATTGATCATTAGCCAACAGTCATCGAAAATTTCTATTTAACACAAAGTGTTGGACCCTTGGTGTATTGCTAAAGATGTTGAAAGCTTCAGGAGATATGGGTATCAGTAAATGTCACTACTTTTTTTTTTACTTTAGTGGCATATAATTATTAGTTTAGTATTTATTAGTTAAGCAATTCCTTACATTTTTTTTTCTTTTAATTTTCTAAGATTTATATTAGTTTATGGATTGCATTAATAATGTATAACTGCTCTTTTTTTTACCCCAATAATATAACTCTCAGGAGATAGGGGTTTTTAGTAAATGTCACTACTTCCCAATGCGATTGTACTTGAAATTACTGATAGTACATTGCCAGGTAATAAATATTCTAAAAAGATTTATTGGGGTAAAAAAAAGAGCAGTTTATACATCAATAATATGCAATTTGATATAAGATAGTAAAGTTACAGATGATTGGGTATCTGCATGTAGGACACTAATACATAGATGATGATGATGATGATATGATGATGATGATGATGATGATGATGATGATGATGATGATGATGATGATGATGATGATGATGATGATGATGATGATGATGATGATGGAGATGATGATGATGATGATGATGATGATGATGATGATGATGATGATGATGATGATGATGATGATGATGATGATGATGATGATGATGATATGATGATGATGATGATGATGTTATGATGATTTAGTTTATTCAAAGCAATTACTAATTGCTTAATTTTTCAAGCCAATAATAACCAACTTCTAATTGTCACAGGGTTAATAAAAATCACAATTTTTTTGAAAAAAATCAAAAAAATCGATTTTTTTGATTTAATAATTTTTTTAAATAAAATGTAACCATTACTAAATTAATTTAAAACATTGAAAAAATCTTTTTTAATGTTGATTATTTACAAATTTTCAAAGATTCAATCAATTAAACTCATTGATTCTAATGCTTTTTGATTAAATAGTTTGAATAGGAAAACCAATTTGCATGCTTTCACAATTCTGATTCTATTTCTAATCTTTGAATGCAAAAGACGAAATAATGAAAATATTCTTTCAATGCGGTTTCCAAGAAAGATCGGAAGTAAAAGTTAAGCCTAGAAGATGAATGGTGGATAAGGTAAATAGGGAAAAATCAAGGCAATATTAGCAAAAGTAAAATTGTATTTTAAAACTAAAGTCATATTATAAATAACAAAAGAAAATTTTGTTATTTATAATATGATTTTAGACACTCAATTTTTATAATTAATTTTGCAATTTTTGAGGATAATAGTAATCAATTGTTGTTATGACAATTCAGGGTTGGTTTGATTTAAATCAATTGATTTAAATCAGTTGATTTAAATGGATTTAAGTCATGATTTAAATCAGACGAATAAAAATCATGATTTAAATTGAGTTTTTTGATTTTAATTATTTTTAATGATTATTTGTTTATTAATCAAGTTAAAGTAAATTGCACTAGCTATATATAACTACTGCATAAACTACTAATAGTTGTAATAGTCAGATGATGCATTATAAAATATATAGTAGTCATATAAATCATTAAATTTTTAAATTTATTGTAAGATTTTTATACCGTCTAAGTAAATTTTTTTTTCATGTTTTAACTTATTGACTAATTACATTAATTTCTGTTTTTGTTACTACTTATATAATAAATATAAATATATTCCTTTTATATAAGAGTATAATCAAATTTTTTTTAAATTACAGTATTCATGTAGAACTGGTTGTTATTTTTCAGTTGAAAATAAAAATAATATAACTAGAAACAAAAATGTCTCATGCCTGTAGAAAAGGTGATGCAGTTTGGACATGGTTTGAAGAAATACCTGCAAAGTTTGGGAAAAAGGGTAGTAAAGCTTAACGTAAAAGCTGGGGTGTACAAATGCAAAGTTTGGTTGCTCGAATGAGAAACCACAAAAGTGCTGGTAAATGTAATTTTCTGAAAGATGTTCAAGATGACAAAAGCATTATTATTTGTCAAAAAACCCTTCGAAAATATCAACCAGGCAACTGAAGAACCACAAACTAATCAATGCTCTGTTAAGAAAACTGAATCTAGTCAATCTGATATAGATAAAACAAGTTTTTTCTGTTAAAATAAAAAAGCAGAGACAAGACCAAGCAGTGGCAAGACATTGACAACTAAATTGGATTCATACCTTATTAAAACCACTAAATCTGAAAAAGAAGCTATTGATGAGCAGGTAAAATCAATATTAGTAGAAAACTTCTAGATACTGTTCACCAGAACAGTTTAACTAGCTGTTCAGGTTTGCTACGTGATCAGTCTGTGACCATGAGTATTGATGGGTGGAGCAATGTTCATAATGAATCAATAGTTTGTGCAACAGTAACAACAATAAATTCAGATAACTATTTTGCAGATACAATTGATACTTCCGGCCATTCACATACTTCTGACTATTTGGTTGACATTGCTATTAATTCATTAACAAATGCGAAAAACAATTTGATTGTAAAGTTCACAGTGCAGTAACTGATAACTCAGCAAATGTTTCAAAAATGAGACAATAATTGGAAACTCGAGATGATGTTAATGTTATTACATATGGATGTTCAGCTCATATTCTCAATCTATTGGCCCAAGATTTGGGAATTCCTAACATCAAGAAGCAGATTGTTCAAGTTGTTAAACATTTTAGAAACAACAATTTTGCTGCTGCTACATACAAAGCAAAAGAGGGGCTATGACTTATAATGCCCCAAGATGTCAGATGGAACACATTGGCTGATTACCTTGAATTCTATCTAAAACAATGGCCGATTCTGTTAACAATTTATGAAGAAAACAGGACAATAATTTATAAGAATATTAAAAACAGACAATGACCCCAGCTCATTTCTTGGCTAATATTGTTAATCCTAAATACAGAGGTAAAGAATTAACTGATAAAGAAATAGAGATTAGAATGGACTTTGCAGCTACAAAGAATCCAGATTTTCATCCACTTTTGGTTAACTTTAAAGCAGAAGCAGCACCATTTCAAAAGTTTATGTTCCATGATAACATTGTTCAAACTATTAAGCCATGTGATTTGTGGAAATCTCATAACGATTGAGTGAATCAGGAATTACTGAAAGTTGTTGAACAGTTTCTTACTGCAGTTGCTTCATTTGTCGGAGTTAAAAGATTATTTTCATTATTTGGTCTTTTGCATTCAAACATTATAGACTCGGAATTGTAAAAGCAGGCAAATTGGTTTTTCTATTCAAACTATTTAATCAAATAGCATTAGAATCAATGAGTTTAATTGATTGAATCTTTGAAAATTTGTAAATAATCAACATTAAAAAAGATTTTTTCAAAGTTTTAAATTAATTTAGTAATGATTACATTTTATTTAAAAAAATAATTTTAGTAAAAGTTTATTTTTTCAAAATGTATTTTAAATAAAAAAAAATCAGATTTTAATCAAAAAAATCTGATTTAAATCAAAAAAATCGATTTTTTTGATTTTTTTCAAAAAAATTGTGATTTTTATCAACCCTGTGACAATTAGAAGTTGGTTATTATTGGCTTGAAAAATTAAGCAATTAGTAATTGCTTTGAATAAACTAAATCATCATAACATCATCATCATCATCATATCATCATCATCATCATCATCATCATCATCATCATCATCATCATCATCATCATCATCATCATCATCATCATCATCATCATCATCATCATCATCATCATCATCATCATCATATCATCATCATCATCATCTATGTATTAGTGTCCTACATGCAGATACCCAATCATCTGTAACTTTACTATCTTATATCAAATTGCATATTATTGATGTATAAACTGCTCTTTTTTTTACCCCAATAAATCTTTTTAGAATATTTATTACCTGGCAATGTACTATCAGTAATTTCAAGTACAATCGCATTGGGAAGTAGTGACATTTACTAAAAACCCCTATCTCCTGAGAGTTATATTATTGGGGTAAAAAAAAGAGCAGTTATACATTATTAATGCAATCCATAAACTAATATAAATCTTAGAAAATTAAAAGAAAAAAAAATGTAAGGAATTGCTTAACTAATAAATACTAAACTAATAATTATATGCCACTAAAGTAAAAAAAAAAGTAGTGACATTTACTGATACCCATATCTCCTGAAGCTTTCAACATCTTTAGCAATACACCAAGGGTCCAACACTTTGTGTTAAATAGAAATTTTCGATGACTGTTGGCTAATGATCAATAAAATAAACTTCAAATCATGAAAGTTTTACTTTATTAAAACCATATTTCAACAGCCAGCAAACTAATTCAAGTTGATGATAATGATAAAACTAAAGAAAAATAAGAATATAACAAAAAAACTTGTAAAAAAAATATAATCAGAACATAATACATTCAGTACCTAACTAAACTAGTTTGAGAAAAAAATGGTACAGTAAATCCACATTTTTCAGCCTTTGTATTGGTAAACCTAAAAATCTAATCAATAATAAGAGAATATAGCAAAACATTTAGGAATGTTGTTACAAGTAACTGAAAAAAAGCCGTAAAACTACTTCAATTTACCAATTAAATCTAACCAATAATTTAATTAATAGATAATTTCAACAAATAATTCAGAAATAAGACTTCCAATCATTCAAATTCCATTACATTCATAAATTATTAATACTACTCTGCAAAAACTCTAAACTAATTATTTAGAAGCCAGATTATTAATGCAATCCATAAACTAATAAAAATCATAGCAAATTATAATAAGAATAGAAATTGTAACTAATAAATCCTAAACGAATAATTATACCACTTAAGTCATGAAAAAAAGAACGCTAAACTCTATATAGAACTAAACAGATTATAATATGCTTGACTCATACTTTAAACTAACCATTTGCAGCTAATGAAAAGTAAAAAAGAACTCTAAACAAACTCTAAAAGTAAACTGATTATAATATGCTTGACTCATTCTTTTAACTAACTATTTTCAGCTGATGTAAAATAAAAAAGTACTCTAAACAAACTCTAAAAGTAAACTGATTATTATATGCTTGACTCATACTTTTTACTAACTATTTGCAGCTGATGTTCAGTAAAAAAGAACTCTAAACAAACTCTAAAAGTAAACTGATTATTGTATGCTTGACTCATACTTTTTACAACTATTTGCAGCTGATGAAAAGTAAAAAAGAACACTAAACTCTATATAAAACTAAACAGATTATAATATGCTTGACTCATACTTTAAACTAACCATTTGCAGCTGATGAAAAGTAAAAAAGTACTCTAAACAAACTCTAAAAGTAAACTGATTATAATATGCTTGACTCATTCTTTTAACTAACTATTTTCAGCTGATGTAAAATAAAAAAGTACTCTAAACAAACTCTAAAAGTAAACTGATTATTATATGCTTGACTCATACTTTTTACTAACTATTTGCAGCTGATGTTCAGTAAAAAAGAACTCTAAACAAACTCTAAAAGTAAACTGATTATTGTATGCTTGACTCATACTTTTTACAACTATTTGCAGCTGATGAAAAGTAAAAAAGAACACTAAACTCTATATAAAACTAAACAGATTATAATATGCTTGACTCATACTTTAAACTAACCATTTGCAGCTGATGAAAAGTAAAAAAGTACTCTAAACAAACTCTAAAAGTAAACTGATTATTATATGCTTGACTCGTACTTTTTATTAATTATTTGCAGCTGATGTACAATAAAAAAGAACTCTAAACAAACTCTAAAACTAAACCGAGAATTATATGATTAGCTAAAAGTTTTTACTAACTATTTTCAGCTGATGTAAAACAAAAAAGTACTCTAAACAAACTCTAAAAGTAAACTGATTATTATATGTTTGACTCTTACTTTTTACTAATTATTTGCAGCTGATGTACAATAAAAAAGAACTCTAAACAAACTCTAAAACTAAACTGAGAATTAAATGATTGGCTAAAAGTTTTTATTAACTATTAGCAGCTGATGTAAAGTACAAAAAAACTTTAAACAAGCTCTATCTTTTGGTGATTTGTTTGTGGTATTAAATGTTAACGGGCCTATTAGTATTGAGAATATTACAAATTTTGAAAATATTAAAAGAATTGAAAAATTAAAAAATAATAACACTTAATAATAATAATAATAATACATTTAATAACAGTTGGGAACATAATTAAACACAATTTGGCAACCCAAAAAGTATTAAAACTACATACAAATATTGCTACTTAACCATTTGCAAAAATGGTTGTAAAACATTTAAAACAGATCAGATACAAAAATATAATAATAAAGTAAAACATTTAATACCAAATAAAACAAAATAAATTATAATTGCACATCATTCTTAAAACAATTTAGCAAAAACGACAAAACCAGTATTTTGATTTAATAAACCAAGCCTCTTTCTTGCCAACACATTTTTTGTGAAACCACAAAAGGCAGGAATCACATGCTATTGAGCACCCAACGTCATTGCCCACGGATGTACTTTTTTGGCACACTGCACAAGGCCAAATTCGTTGGTGAGACTTGATATCAATTATTTCGTGGAGCACTTTCCACCCATCTGAAGTAAAATATGATTGCAGAGACAAAAGAGATCCAAGTGCACTTTCATCAAGAATTGCTGAAGAAATACAATTCACTCTTTTTTCTATACAACTACTCTGTATAAGAATGCCAGAAAGAGCTTTCTGGACATCATCCGGTTTCAAAAACCAACCCAGCATCACTACAACAAAAATATATAACTAGTATTATTAGATTGGCAGGAAGCAAAACGTTTGCTTGTACATTAAACTTAGGAAATATCAATGAATAAAATAAACTACAAGTTGTAGTCTACAAAATAGGTTATACATACTAGCATGTCTTTTAGACGGATGAAGTTTCAAAAAAGGTACCGGCCCTTCATACAACTGGCGTTGTCGTTTTTTTGGTAGACCAATAATGGGTAAAGTGGAACCTTTAGGACGCCCGCAGTGTATAACATGTTTAGGCATATGAATCCGTGCCAAGCGAGAATCTACAATAAAATATGGTTCTTGAAGTCTAGAAATAATTTACTTCTTGTTTTACATATATTATTCTAAACACATAGTTACAAGAACATCGCAACAAATCTATAATTTAACCTGCATCTGGATCACTCCTCCCAGATGTCAACTCTTCTTGCTGATATGGTGCTTTTTCTGCAATTTCAGCTTGCTCTGATAAAAAGTTGTTATTTGCTGTACATCTCAATGAATTTATTGAATCTGTGTAGGAAACATTGTTAGATGCACTCATTATAGAAGTATTTGTTGAACAAATACTAGCTGATATGGTTGATACATCAATACTAATAGGTGAGTCAATTAAATTACCTGTTCCAACTGCAGAAAACGTTGTTAAACTAACAGCATTGGAAACAACTAATTTTACTGGTAATGATGATGCTCCTGTTTGTTTAGATATTTTTTTAGATGTTACTAAATCATCTTCTTCAATAAGTTCATTAACTACCATGACCTTTCCCTTTGCCCAACCTTTACTTAAAGCTCGCAAAAGACTGAGGCGTTGTTCAAGTGTCTGACCTGTGGATTCAGATACAAGAGTAGCAAGAAGTGATATCTCTTGCACAGCAAATTTAAACTTCTCATGCTGAGAATACATTTTTACTTTTTGAGTAACATGAAAATCTACAGTTGCAGACTTTTCAACCATGACTGGGGTACCAAAGGCTCTTTGATGTCGACAATAGTACTGTAATGTCCACCTCTCGGAACACAACTCAGTATCAAACAAATTTATCCCAAGCATCTGGCGAGCTGCAAATATGTGACGACACGGTAAACTCATTGACTTTTGAAACATACAAGAACAAAAATTTGAAGTCACTGTATGAACACCTTCATGGCTGTTCGCTATGAATTGGCCATGTTCTCCTGGTAATAATGTAACTTCTTTAAGCAAGCTCATCTGCTTTAGAACATGTCGACCAGCATACAATGTCAAAACTTTTTTATAAGCTGCCTCAGCAGAATTGGGATCAAATACATCAACAGAAACTTTTTGCATTTGGAAAATTGTCTTATGATCCCTTTCATTACGCATAGATGTTAAAACAACATAGAATTTATCAAGAAAGTCTTCTAAGGAGCTATTACAGTCAATAACTTCTTTTAACTTTCCGTTGAAATTTTCCAGGCGGTTATTGGTGCTATTCATGAAGTTTCCACTGACAAATTTCAAACCAAAAACCCACTCATCACGAATATTATGCCAATTGTTGTTATAATAATCTATAACAGTGGAAGGAGCTGATGAAACAAATAGTCTAAACAATTCGTCATAATTTTCCTCTGAGGTTGCATAAGCTAATTTCTGAATAAACTCTAGAGATGAAATTCGTTTCCCACTAGTTATCCCAAGTTTGACAGTTGTAATTTCACGACTAAAACTTCTGAAATACAAGATAATGTTGGCATCTCAGAAAACTCAAAATATGTAAGATTCTGTAAATAATTGAACAAATTTAAAATAAATCCTAACTCAAATCTGAACAAGAAAATATTCCTTAATCAAATAACTAATCATATATAAACAATGATTATTACCACAGAGTATGAAATAAACAGAGTAATAGAGAAACCCCTGGAAAAGCACCACGTAATACGTCTCTCTCTGACAAGTCTTTATCTGTCATGAATACACTTGTCTTTGGCCAAGAAATATTATAACTCTTAAATCTTTCAATGAACCAACTAAAAATTATGTACAAAAGATTTCATAACTTTTAAACAATCTTTTTTCTATGTATATATATATATTTTTTTGTAAGAATTGTGTGTGCGTGTGTGTGTGTGTGTGACTCAAAGACACCTAATACTGTCAGATTGTTTTATTTAATATTGATTTCATCTGCTATAAAGTAAACAAATCAAAGCCAGATATAGTTAATAAATCATACCTCAGAGATGCAGCATCTTCACGTGTAAGCAAACCTACAGCAGCTATTTCACTTTCACCTATGAAAAATACTTCTAGTAACAAGCACATTTCAAAAATCTAACAAAAAAAGCACAGCAGTAACCAAATTCAAAATTAGTTACTAAAGTTATTTAAAGAAGGAATCAAAACTTACTAGCTCCATCTTCACATAGCAGAATATATACTGGCAGACGAATTTCTAATAATTTATAAGTTGCATCCATGCATAAAAATTCAGGAAATGCATTGTAAGCACGATGCATTGAAGTATCTTGGAAGAAAAGCCCTTTTAAATTATCTTCTGCATCTGTTAAAACATCTACGTTAGCATCTAAAACGCATATATATATATATATATATATATATATATATAAACATATTTGTATATATATATTTGTGCATATATATGTTTATATATACGTAAATGTATATATATATATATATATATATATATATATATATATATATATATATATTATATATATATATATATATATTTATATATACATATATATATATATATATATATATATATATATATATATATATACATATATATATATATATATATATATATATATATATATATATATATATATATATATATATATATATATATACATATATACATATACATATATATATATACATGTATATTTATATACATATATATATATACATATATATATACATATATATATACATATATATATATATATATACATATATATACATATATATATATATATATATATATATACATATACATATATATATATATATATATATATATATATATATATATATATATATATATATATATATACATATTTATACATTTATATATGTAATAATATGAAAATCATAAAATGAAAACAATGATAACTATAATTCTTTACAAAAAATGTTTTATGACTTTCTTACTGTATTTTTCTTTTAAAGTCTTAACAAAACTTGTTAAATTATTTCGTGTATCACTTTTGTGTGCAGAAGCAGCAATATTTAACAAGTCACGAAGAGTTATCATTTTGCCAGTCTCCTTTGACAATTCATGTTGAAGTAGCTTTTTGTTAGCTTTTAAGCGTAACAAGTTTTCTGCTTTTGCAATAGCATAATTAGGAAATCTTCTTTGATTTGGTAAGTGCTTATACAAAATCTATTTTTAAAAGCAATTATTTTATTCGTTATAATCAAAAAATACCGACAACATATAATCTAATATGGTTTCTAACCACAATACCTTTCCAGAAAATGTCAGTCACAAAATTTTTTCAAATAAATTGCAGGATATTTCAAGAATTTAATTCACATATTTTGAGGATATTTTATCATAAATGTTATAAGTAATTATAACTTACTTCAGATACTTCATGATTATGTTCATTGTTTAACTCTTGCAAAATTAATGTTTGCCCATCTTCTGATACTTTAAAACTTAAGAAGAATGGACACTCTTTTTTATAAGTTCTATAATAAACATGATCAAAATCGGTTATTTTTTCATGAAATAATATGCTATCCTTTGATGAAGTAAGGCATTTAAATTAGAACATTGTTTATTTCCTATGCATAAATAAGTTATCAATTTATTTTTTAAACCTTTATTTATAATAAATTCTTCATTAATAGTAACAAAATTATAAAATAAAAAAAGTACTGACGAAGTTTGACGTTTTCCATTGCCTTTATTTGTAAATTTCTTTCCACCATGTATGCAACAATACTTAATATAGTAATACTTTATCTGTGGAGCTATTATAGCAGCTTTTCTTGGAATGGTTTTTCTAGCAGCTTCAATTGTTTTGGCGTCACGAAAATGAGAATCTTCATATTTCTTAATAACTGATTTTCTTAATAACTGATAATCTTCAAATGATAAAAAAGTATCTTTGCATGCAAAAGTAGTTGACATCTTTTAAGTATGAATGAAATGAAGTTTTTCAAATATTTTCCCAATGATTGGAATTTAAAATATATGAAATCGGAATTTGTTTTGACACGTGACTTTTTCAACCAATAAACGGGCTTCCGGCACTATAAGCAAATTTCGTTAAAGTGCCGACTTTCGGCACTCTATCCACGGCCTATAAAAATGGATGAATATTTAAATCATTTAAAGATGTTTTTATATGTATGTAAAATTTACGATCAAAGTATTATTATAATTATAAAACTATAGTGTGGGCCAGTATGTTTTGGTTTGTATAGTCAAAAGACAATGTTGTTTGTGTGAATGAAAATCCATCAAGTTGAATAAAAAATGGTTTTATCCATTGTCCAAATTGAAATGTGAAATTTGCAGTAAAAATTTGAAATATAACACAACAGTTGGTTGGTATAAGTTTAATCTAAAATGTGATAAAACTAAAGGTATTTTAACCTATTATATATAAATGATTATAACATATCTATATTTATAAGTGTAGTATTAAAGACCATTTAATCTTTGTCAAATCTTATGTAAAGTATTTATTATATTTTTTTTTGTTAAGGATTGGTATAATAACATCAGGTAAAGTAAGAACATATGATATTTTTGTTTTGCCTTTTTTTTTTTTTTTAATATTTTGCTGCATTATTAAAATAAAATAAAGATGGCTTGCACAATAGAATATAGAAACTAAAGTATACAATAAAGTCATTTTTAAATATATTCACCTTATTTTGTCATGTACATGTAATGCTCAGCCAGAGAGAGGAGCCAGTCAATGAAAATCTCTAAAAAAAAAGATTTTTTTTGTTTAATGTATTATTAATATCAAGCTGTTCAACTGTAATGGAGTTTAAATTTAAATAAATAAATAAAACACATTCTGGTTATAAAATGCATATGTAATTATATAAACACTATGAAAGTAGCAAAGAGTGTAAGTTATGACTTTTTTAATTAGCTTTTATTACTCTGCCATCATACACAATTGACTTGGATATGTCAATATTATACCATTCATGACAACTTATTTCATAAATAGTATTTATAAAAAAGTTAGTATTTAAAAAAAAAGAAAAAGTTATTAAAAGTTGCTAACAGCATGCTCAAATTAGAGCTATCTTTTTTGCTGTTTTGAAGTCTGTTGATAAGATAAAGATATCTTATAAACAGACTTCAAAACAGCCAAAAAACTATAAAAAAAGAAGAAAGAAAGTAAGGGAAAAAGCTCTTTATAAACAGCTTTTTATCTAACTTCTTTTTTTTTTTAATATTTCAATATACCCTTGAGTATCAAATCACATTTATATAGACTAGTCTAAATCGGTTTGTCTACTAGCTCTAACCTCTCAGTTGTATTCATGTCTAGTTTTTCAGATCTTAGTTAAGATTTGGTTTATTACATTTTTTTTTTTGCCATGATTTTATTATTTTTGTTAATTTGTGATTTGAGTATTTCATTAATTTAATTTATTTGTGATTTGATTGTACTTTTAATATGTTTATTTTTTTATTTAATTTATTTTGATTTCACAGGTTAATGGCAAATAAATTAAAAACAAAGTTTAACTTGACCAGATCTAAAACAAAACGAACAGAAGAGAATGGATTTTAAATATTTGCATTTAAATATTTATTGGTATGTATATTTTAATTCTTTGCGCTGCTCCAACCAATATATATATATATATATAATATATATATATATATATATATATATATATATATATATATATATATATATATATATATATATATATATATATATATATATAGATATTGGTATATATATATTTATATAGATAGATATAGGTGGATAGATATATATATATATATATATATATATATATATATATATATATATATATATATATATATATATATATATATATATGTATAGATATTGGTATATATATATATATATATAGATAGATATAGGTGGATAGATATATATATATATATATATATATATATATATATATATATATATATATATATATATGTATATATATATATATAGATAGATAGATATATAGATATAGGTATATATATATATATATATATATATATATATATATATATATATATATATATATATATATATATATATATATATATATATATATATATGTATATATACATATATGTATATATAAGTATAGTTAATTACAGGTATCTTGATCCTCTTGAGGACCAAAGAAAATGGTTTGACTAAACGATTGTTTGATTTAAGCGATGTATAACTGCCTCCAAGGTTTGTGTTATGTGTGTATATGCGTTGATGTTGATGTGTAATGTATCTTTATCCAAAAAGGTTGATATCTTGTTCAATAATGAAGTAAATTTGGTACGGATCAGTAATGAGTTCCCCATTATTTGTCACTTAATGTTCACATTCGCTTGTGAACAATTTGAAGTATAATAATACTTATACAAATGTACCTTACTTTAAAGATATTTTTATTTAGATACAGTTACCCGATGTGCCTAAATAAAAAGACACAATGCACAAAGATATAATTTAGACTGTTTGAAGTTTGCACCATATTGATTGAATCGTGGAAAACGTGAATCAAATCAAAATGAGTCTGATGACAAAAGGCAATAAAAATACAGATGAATTTGATATTGATGATGACGATAACGATATCACGATTTTATCAAGATCGTTTTAAAAATAATTTTAATTTTGTATAAGTTTTCGTTCAAATAATGTATAAATTATTTTTTTGGTTTTATTTGCTTTCAACAATTGCTTTTCAATTTCTATAATTTAGTTACCTGCGTTAAAAAAAAATGGTACAGGGCAGATTATTTCTAAAACTATAACAACAGTTAGTATTATAATATAAAATTAACTAATAATACTACTAATAATAATAAGTGAAAGCTGTAATAATTGAGAACAAGATGTGCAGTACATTAGCATAAGATATTGTACTATGACAGCTATTATAAGTTTATGAAGAATTATTGTTTCTATTCTCACTCGCAATAATATTGTACAAAAAATAAATGTTTTTCAGATTAAAAGAGTCACGGCGCAAAAAGCTGTATTTCAAGTTTTATAAACTGGTATATAAATTTTTATTTTTTTGGTGCCCCAAGAAGACCTAACGGTCTTGTCACAGCACCGCGGAAGTGCATTTAACTAGGAAGTTCAAGCCTTCTTCCTTACCGTGACGCGAATATATGTCCAGAGTTCTTTTCGAACCTGGATCTCCTGCTAAGCAAGCGCTCCTACCACTGCGCCACGGCCGCATATGAAGTTGGTTGAATCAACTAACGTTGATCTAACTTTGATTTTAGGTTTGTTTTTAACGTTGCTCTAACGTTTGGTTTTAAAGTTGATTTGCGTTTCCATTTTAACCAAGAATTTCAACGGTTTTTCAACGTTGTTTCAACTTGGATTGCGTTTGCTGGGTAATGTTTTATCACTGCGAAATCATTTTATCACGGCGTTTATCCATTCGCTTTTTTATCTGTTTTAATAAATTTTTACTTATATTCGTTTGTAACTTTATAAACATCTTTAGCGGTCAAAAGTTGCAGAAGTTTTACTCAACTTCTTTATTGCAGTTTCTATCAGTAATAAGACAATTAATAGTTCTTCTAAAGTCTCTTCTGAAATCTTTTGTTGCTCTAATTCATTTAAAGTTTTATTTACAGGACCCTTTTCTTGAAGGAATCGTTTGAACATGGTTATCAATGAATTTCACTGAGTTTTAAAATCTAACATCAACTGCAATGTCATGCCTGCTTGTTCATTAACATATCCTTGTAAAATTTTGTTTTTGACTGAAGAGAATTTATCATTTTTATAATTCTTCTGAGATTTTTTATAACTTCTTGAAAATCTTCAGTGAGATCTATGATTTCAACGTCTTCCTTCAACTTACAGATTATGTTCACAGTTAGCCTTAAATAAATTTAGGTTTTCTGAATTGTGTCCAAATTAATTTCAACGTTTTCTGAAAGAGTATATTTTACTGATCACTATGTTTGTAGTCCACCAAATCAGAAAACTCCTATTAAGTAATTATGGCATTTTAAAGATTTTATCGCGCCTTTTATTTTGCGGCTTTTTGTACAAGTGTTTTGCTTCATTTTTTGGTCTGCCATATTTTCATTCAAAATTTTATTGTAAAAGTTACAGACAATTTATTGGAAATGAATAGTACAGATTATATTGTGTTATATTACATAGTTTAAGAGTTATAGTTAAGAACTTAATGCCCTTACTAAATTATGTCTATAATTAGAATTATTTGCGGACACCTCGTACCGGTTCCACGAGGCAGTTTGGAAGAGGTAGTGAGCACTTTTTCCTGATTGCTCCGAATAAACTCCAAGGTCCATTTTTTTTTGTTTTACAGAATTCAGATACATGATTAAACAGGATATGAAATTTTGGTGTTAAAGTAATATCATGTTCCAACATCAAATTTTTATAGCAGGCTTTTAAATTTTCGATATAAGTTTGAAAGTTTTCATCAAGTCCGGATCCAAAGCAAGACTCAACAACTAAATTTAACAACCTAAAGCATTCTCCAAAAGACTTTATTTAATTTGCAGCTTATCATTAAAGACTTCCCACTTTTTAGGAATTTTTCGAGAAGAATTTCCATTGAATTTTCCACTATGCTGACCAGTCTTAATAATTTGCAACTGTTCGTAAATCTTGTTCATATTCATTCCCGACCAAATCCCCTCCATGTTATCCATTACATGGTTGACAGTTCCCTCTATTATATGAAGCTCCGATAAACCAAGTCTATCTACAAGAAATTCAGAGGGGTTTCCATGTACTGATACAGGGTTTATACAATTCCTAAAATGTTGTGCACACTTAAGTTTTAAACCAGATTCTTTGAATTTTGTATAGTTGTTTTGACAGCTCTCGAGAGTTCTGTATGGAGCATTTGTCCAAGTTTCTCTTCCATCCCACTTACATACATAACAGGGATGAATTGAACTGCTACTTGGACATATACCTGTCAGAATTTGAAGTTTTATGTCGCATACTCCAATGTGCTCAACTTTTTCAAGATTTAATTTTTCAAATAATATTTTAATGTTTAAATATCTTACTGGGATTTCTGGAGCTACCAGAATAAGAAATGAAACATTTACTGACGAATCTTTAAATAGTTTTTTTAGACCATCTTTATATAAAGACCTGCAAGCTGTTACCGGTTTTGTTTTAAGGTAATCTATTTCAACTTTGCCGTAATTTTCAAAAATTTCATTGAGGTCAACTATATTTAAACAAAATTTGATAAAACCACTTCCCCGTCAACAATAATTTTTAGAAACTGATTCTTAGAATCAACACATTTAAGATCCAGCAGTAGTTTAACAAAAAGAGTAACATCATTGCAGTACGCTACTGTAATACTTTTATATTCCAAAGTTTTATCTTTGTATTTAAATTTAAATAAAATATATTGTTCGGTAAATAATTGGAGAAGATAACTGTCTAAATCAGAGACACAGTCTTTCAGCACAGGTTCTACAGCGTTTCTTCTTTTTTCAACAACTCTGTAATTATTAATTTTTTTATATAATAAGTTTTACTCCAAACATTGCATCATTTTATTGTGCAGAATTAAATTTGTATTATTCTGAATATAAAGAACATTTTAGCGAGTAAAATTGGTTGTTTTTGGAGTATTCTCAGAACCAATAGATAGTTTCAGTTTACTACCTCCTGTCTTCAATGAAATGGTGTTACCCCTTTCACTACATAGCTTTTCTTTAATAACGTGAGAAGTCATTTGTTCCTTGGCATTTAAATAAATTACAAAACTATGGAGACTGAATGAAAAAGGTTTTTACAACTTTACATTGTTCAAAAGATTATAGGTTCAAGAGCTAACAAAGGTTTTTTTAAGTTAAAATTATTATCTTTGATTTATTATTCTTAACATTTCTTTCACTTA
Organism: Hydra vulgaris; assembly: GCF_038396675.1. Lineage (NCBI taxonomy): Eukaryota > Metazoa > Cnidaria > Hydrozoa > Anthoathecata > Hydridae > Hydra > Hydra vulgaris. The sequence continues at coordinate 69,840,804 of NC_088931.1, forward strand.
TCTCTCTATTAGTAGCGCAAATTAATACGGTTTTTCTAATACCTTGATATCCGGATGCAGCTGATATGTTATTTCTGAAAGAAAAAAAAATTACATTTACGAACTTATTTTCTATAGAACATGGTATACAACCTTTCACAGTCAAATAATCAAAGTTATAAAAACGTTTTCTACCTAAGCGTTGTTGCATTGCATTTATGATGCAATCCTTTTTTAACTTTAGTCAGACAAGAATTACACCGCGGACTAAAAGCTGCCGTTTTAAAAGTCTTTATACCAGATTTTTTCTTGGGTATCCTTCGCTGCGTTCTTGCGATTTTGCATATTTTACAGCTGCAAGGATTTAGCTTCCTGAAATTATATAAAAAATTATAGTTTTATATTTCTTTACAACAGATATACAAATAAAATAACATTTTACCCATGTTGTGTTTTTGCCGGTATAGTCATCTTTGACCAGTCAATGTCAAAATTAATTTTCTGCTTGAGATCAACAACATTTGTTTTTTCAACTATACCTCTACACCTTAAAAAGATAAAGATATCCTAGTACCAAGCAAAATGAGATTTGATTCATTTATCAAATCTTATTTCTTTATGTTCAAAAAGGTATCCAATTTTTCAGTTATGTGAATGGTTTTACATTTATGACATATATACTTTTTATATATATTTATTTAGTTAAAAATCATTAAGTATACCAACCTCGGACACAATCCAGTAGGGTATCGATCATCAGCAATTTTATAATCTGAAAAACAGCTCTAAAATTTAGAAATTATATGTCTTTGGCTGTTTATTTTCATATGACATTTGCGACCACAAAAAAGACAAACTTTTTCTCTGTTCTTTTGCTGATCATAAATAATCTGAGGATGTGATTTACCGATTCTTAACATTTTTTTAAACAAAATTTGTTCTATGAGTGTCTTTTGCAATTAAATTTGTGGCAGAAAAAATGGCGGATTAAAGATGGTCGTAAAAGACAAAAAAGGCGCAAAAAAAAGACGCGAAAAAATCTTAAAAAAGCCATAATTACTTAATAGGAGTTTTCTGATTTAGTAGACTATATACATAGTGATCAGTAAAATATACTCTTTCAGAAAACGTTGAAATTAATTTGGACACAATTCAGAAAGCCTAAATTTAGTTAAGGCTAACCTTGTGTTAGTATCTTCAAAACTATTTGTATTCAACTCATCATCAATGGTTTTGACAGATTCATCTTCACTATCTTCGCTAACCTCTTCATAATATGTTACTTCTTCATTGTCTTCACAAAACTTTGATTGTATATATAGTTTTGTTTGTTCAGCATTACATGTACATTTATGCGAACTAACCCCAATACATACACTTCAAATTTCTTCATTAAATTATCAACAAGGGTATGATGTGTAACATTAAGATACCTGTTCATAGAGTTATCAATCCACTTGTCTACTGTTAGTGTGAATTCAACAATTTTTTCCTTTAGGTAATACTAACTGTTTCACTTTTTTTTATTTTATAAAATTTTAAAATGCACTTTGTTACAGTAGCAGGACTTTTAGGCATGTCAAACCCTTTACTTCTAATGTACTCATTAATGGCTTGTGATTTCACTATAAAATTTATTGAAAACCCATTCTCTGCTACACATCAAGATGAAATTTTCTCCAATGTTTTAGTTTTAATAAATTTTTTTATGCTATTGTCAGCATAAGTACTTTTAAACTTTTTCGATGTCAATGGTTCACTTTGATCATAACTTATCTCGAATGAATTTTTAGTAGCAGCAGATAGGCTAGAGGAAATTAAGAGAATCTTATGAACTTTTAAATGATTAAGAAGTGGTGTTGTAGATGATCCCTTACATCTTAATTGTTGACTACAATTTTTACAGAAAGCAATATCCCTATTTTTTTCATTTCTCATAAATTGGTTCCAAACTTCAGATCGTTTTGACATTACTACAACTTTTAAAGTTAAAGAAATATGTAAATGAACTATTAGTTTAAAATTAAAGTAATATATCTAGAGTGAAATATTAATCTAGAATTTTGTGTAATAAGTCAATTATTAAAGTAAATACTTATATAAATATGCTTATAACTTGTTGTATGACCAATTTAAAACAAATTGGAAACTGTTATTACATAATAAAATAGCTTAAAATAATAATGAAAAAGTAAAATAATTTAAATTATATATGATTTTTAAATCTAAATTATGTATGATTTATATTACATTTATATTACTTTTTGCTTGTTATATATAACAAGCAAAAAGAAACTAAAAGCACTAAATGAATTAAATAAAAGATAAATAATGTTCAAGACAAAATTCTATAAGTTCTATAATTTGTTTAGAAATACAAAAATATAAAATTAAATATTAAAAATTGCACAAAAAGTTGTAAAATTGTATTTTTTTATAGTTATAAAATTCATATAATTTATTTTTTAACAAAACTCCATTTTTTGCACTAACATAAATACAATTACAAATACATACATATACATAACTTTAAAAGAATTCTGAGTAAAATATATATTGTCGCTGCTAATATTACGACATTATTTTGCCAGCAGAGTTTCACTTTACTCAACTACTACGAAACAATGGCTATGACAATCAATTATAGTTTATTGTAAACATGAGTAATTATATTTTACAAAATATAACTACGAGAAATCACTAAACGGATTGCTAACTTCTTACTGAGTTTTTATTGGTTATAACAAAAAAATCCCATGGATACAAAAACATACACACTTATACAACTTTATGCATTTAAATATTTTACATTAAAATCTTGCGACCCCAATATTTCGTTAAGCGACTCCATTTGGAGTTGCAGCCCATAGTTTAAGAAGCTTTTTGATGATATTAGTGTTTGCTTTCATTCCACTAATTAAATGATATATTTCAAATGATATATATATTAAATGATATACTCCAAGAACATTCCATTCCACTAATTAAATGATATATTTACTCCAAGAACAATAAATATTTAAATAAAAAGTGAAGAAGTCATACACATTTTTATTACTTTAATTTCTGCTAAACTTATAACAAAAGTCCAAATATTATAAGCAAATTATAGCGTCAAAAACTGTGTGTGTAATAGATTATTAGATCCGCTTTAAATATTCGATCCCATTGCATGTATTCAATAAATTATACGGGTCTAATAAATACAAATAATCCACTATAGTAATAAATTACTAGATCCGCCTGAATTAGTAGATTCGATTGTGTAGGGAGGAGTGGGGTAATGGTGATCGTGGGGTAACTCTGAAGATGGTCGAAATAGCATAAAAGAAAAAGCTTATATATTTTGATATTATTTTTTAATAATCTGGAAATTTGCCATTTCCAGATTATTAAAACACTTATTAAGTGTTTTAATAATCTGAAAATGGCAAATTTACATATTGAAACTAATTTTACTTCAATTTTTTAGTCTATTGTTATTATTAACTAAGTTCGGACTCAGAGGAACGTTTCTGAAGAAAATTGAGTTTTACGCAAATAGGATCTTATAATTCAGGCGGATCTAATAATCTACTACAGTGCACTGGTTTTTTCTGATTTTATTTTTTCAAGTTCTTCAAAAACTTCAACAACTATTTTCTGCTTGATTTTGTAAATAGGCAGGAAGTTTTCAAACATTTTTTACAAGTTTCAAACACTTTTACGAGTTAGGATACAATTATAACCAATATGAAACCGCTGAGGTAACGGTACTAAACAACCATTGTAAAATAGTTTTACATGTAAGTTATCATCAACTCGTATACACTTGATAACTTCTGGTAAGAAAAGCTCATTAAACAACATTTTGTAAAAAAAAATATTATGTTTTAGCATTTGGTAGCCTTTTGGGCATGAAACACCAGCAACACAATTTACTTCATGTACTAAATCATTTTTTTAAATATTCGCTACTTTGATCATTTTGGAGATTTTCTTTTCACCATTATTGTTGGTGAAGATTTTGCAATAAAACTTGGGTGTATAGCTGGTAACGGTTTTAACTTTTATTAAACGAAATCTTTTTGCCTACTTTCCATGTTTTAAATGTTTTTCTTTAAAATATTTTGCATACATAATAGATGACTTAGTTGGTATCCAAAGTTGTCTAATTACAAACTTTATCGATTTTGATCTTAAACCTTCTTTCACTGGAAATGAAAAAACCGGTACCACATCATGTTTTAAATAGTTTGAGTAACAACCAACAACCCAACATTTGTTAATCATTTTATGTCTAATACAACTTTCTCTTTTTCTTTTTTACTTTTAATTTATATAGATCATGACAATTTTATTCAAAGCCGCTCAACTGACCTATTTTTTCTGAAAAATACAGAATATTAGGCCGTATACTAATAGTGGCCATGGTCATTTTTTTTTTAGTGAACTTTGTTTATTTTCAGTACGTTTTTTAATAATTTTGATCAGTTTCGAAGTATATATTAATTTTTATGTAAATACCTTCTTCTTCAACACCCATCATAATTAATTAAAGATTTTACAGCATACAAACTCAAGTAATGCTTTCAAAAGTTGATTTTGGCCGGAAGCGTCAAGAACAAAGCATACGCAAAGTTTGAGTTCCAACTACTGTTATGACTGGAAGATCGGTGGGTGTTGTGGGCAACACTTAAAATGTTGTTATTTAAACTTTCATGATGTACTTTTACAAGACAAACTTATTTAAATTATTAACTTATAACGTTTAATCTTAAATTTTCTCGATTTTTGATCGACGTTTACATAGAAATACTCCAGTGTGCAGCGTAGCACTTTTTATTGTAAGTTTTGCCTAATGTACTATACTTTAAAGTAATAACGTGAAATTATTACATTTTACGTTATACTTTAAAGTAATAACGTGAAATTATTACATTTAACTGTAAATTTAATGAAAGAATTTAAAATGTCAAAATTAATCAAGTCTTATGACAAAATGATGTCAATGCACAGTGGGCCAGTAGGTGGACAAAATTGGAAAAATTTTAGTTGTCTAATCTTGAAAACCTACTTAATTTTAGTATCTACATATATTAGGAGAAATCTATTAATAATTTATTTATACTAAATCCCTTAGTTACCAGGACTCTAAGCATTTGAATATTGAGATTAAATAAAAAATAAAAAAAATTATAAATAAGTAATTAACGGTGACATCAACGTTGTGTTATATTTCAATTACATCTACGTTTTTGAAACAAAAAATTAGTACATGTTATTCTAGAGTATTTAGAGATAAGAAAAACCAATGTGTGAAATAAATTTGTCATAGCATGTTATCTCAGTTATACTTTGAAAATCACAGATTAAAAAAAAAAATTTCTTAAGAAACTTATTTTTTGCCGCACAATAACTAATAATTACCACAATTTGCCATGTGTTGTCTTATATTTATTTGAGCTATATGATGCTTCAATCGAGTTTTAATTGATTGCTCGTCCCCTTAAATCCCCGTCCAGATTTTATGTATGTTTTAACTTGGTTGCTATGGTACTAAATTTTGCATAGCAACAACTCATTTTTACATTAACGTTGTTTTAACAGTATTTTACTTGCGCTAAATACACAATATTGGGGGTATGTATTAAAATGAGATTCAGAATTCTTATGAGGTTAACTTTTTTTGGTTACTATGGATACCTTACTTTGCATAACATAGCAACAACATATTTTCGGTAGTTGTTAGTAATTTAATTACTAACACTGACAGTAATTTAATTACTTTTAATTTTAATTACTAACACTTGTAGTAACTTAATTACTAACAAGTATTAGTAGTCCAGGCGGCATATATATTATAACATTTTACTTTTAAATACAAAATACTTGTTACAATAATTATTTAGATATGGTTTTGTTAAACTTAGACATTCATAATTTTCTCCAAAAAAACAATCTTAGTATTTCAAAACAAAATATTACTGAAGATATATTAAAATTTATTCAGCCAAAATTTGCTGATTTTAAAGACGTTGATTTTAGACATGCTGTTCAACGATTTGTTTACTTGTATAAAAAAAAGTGGAAATCTGCAAACTATAATGTGAAAAATTTTGAAAAGAAGTTTGTGAACTGGCTTAATGAATATTTAATTGTCAGAAAAAAAGACAATGAACCAACTGCAAGTAGACGTGGTCGAAAACCAGTTGCATTTGATAATAGTTCTAATAAAACTAAAAAACGGCGTGTATCTTGTTTAATTGAATCTCATTCATCCAATGAATTATTTTTTGCTGCTAATAAAAAATTTAGAGATGAATCTGTTGTTATTGCTGCCAAGAATGTTTTAAATATATCAAATACAGATAAAGCAACTAAATATTCAGCAGACGAAGCACTGGCTTTAATAATTGATGCAAGTCTGACAGAAGCTTCCTATCAATTGATTAGAAGCGGAGCCTTGGAGAAAGAATATAACATCTACCCCGCTTACAATGATGTCAGAGATGCAAAATTGAAATGTTATCCTGCAAACATAACAGTGGAGGACTATTCAGCTTCAGTTCCTTTAAAAGATTTAATGACTCATACTTTGCAAAGAATCTGTGCAGTTCAGGAACCTGTGCTAAGGCACTTGATATTGAACGACAAAGCAATAAAAACAATGACACTAACGTGTAAGGCTGGTTTTGATGGTGCTACTGGCCAAAGCATTTATAAACAAGTTTTATCAGAACCCGACATTAACAGAGATTTAAAGCGTGAAGAATCATTATTTATTACTTGTCTTGTCCCATTGGATTTGACTGGATTTAACAACAGCAACGGTGCCTATTTGGAGAAATCAAAAGTCGTCCTCCACAGCCTATTGTAGACCCATAAGATTTGCATACAAAATGGAATCCAAGGAATCTGTGATTGAAGAAGATCAGTACATTAAAAGTGAGATAGAAAGCTTGGGTAATATTTTATTAGAGGTTTGCGGATCTTCTATTGAAGTGAATTGTATTATTGAACTTACAATGATTGATGGGAAGGTTCAAATAATATTATCTAAAAAAAATAACTCATACCAATGCTGTTCAGTGTGTGGTGTCTCTCCAAAAAATATGAATAGTCTTGATATCCTTAATATAGATTATACTAACAGAGAGTTCAAATATGGTCTTTCCAGTCTTCATGCATGGATTCGATTTTTTGAGATGTTATTGCACATTGCATATAAAAAAGAAACAAGAAAGTGGCAAGCAAGATCTAAAGAACACAAAGAAAAGGCATCTGTAGCTAAACAAAAGATTCAGACTGATTTTATGAACAAAATGGGACTTGTTGTTGATTTCCCTAAAAGTGGTGGTTCTGGAACAAGTAATGATGGCAATACCTCAAGGCGTGCTTTTGCAGCATATGAACAAACAGCTGAAATTCTGGGTATTGACCAAAACCTTATATTCAGATTTTACATTATCTTGGTAACGCTCTCTTCAGGATATGAAATAGACTGCCTAAAATTCAAGGATTATTGTTTTGACACTTTTAGACTATATGTGTCCCTTTATCCATGGTATTACATGGCTCAATCAGTTCTCAAAGTATTGATACATGGACATGACATAATTAAAAGCCTTACATTACCCATCGGACTTATGTCAGAGGAAGCTCAAGAGGCTAGAAATAAAGACTTTAAATCTTATCGCGAAAATTTCAGCCGAAAAACATCCAGAAAAGCAACAAATACTGATCTTATCAATAGACTCCTAGTTTCCAGTGATCCTGTTATTTCATCATTGCGTAAATCAACATCACACCAAACAAATCATAAAGCATTTCCTTCAGATGTTTTACAATTACTTAAACAATCTTCAAAAGATATTATTGTTTAATAATTTTTTGATGTAATTTAAAATTGATAACGTTTTCTTGCACTATTTTTTGCTTTTATTATTCCTAAAACATTATTTACCTAAATACTCAATTTTTATTCAATATAGGTGGGTCAAAAATCCGATAAGATATTCAAATATCAATTTACCACTTTGTAACTAAGGAAAGTATCCGGTAACTAAGCAATATAAGTATCCATAACAACTAAATTTAAAAAATTATCACTTTTGTAAGAAGTGTGATCTCATATTGGTACTCATGCCAAATTTAGTGAATATAGCACTTATAAAATATCTGCAGATAACAAAAGTAGGTTGTTGCTAAGCAAAATAAAGGTATCCATAGCAACGAAATAAAAAAATATTACCTTCATAAAAAGCGCAGACATCATATTAGTACTCATACTAATTTTAGTGAATATAGCTCTAATATTAAATTAGTTATGAATTTTGTCCAGTAAAAGTGCATTCTGGCCCACTGTGCAGTGGTGAAATAAAAAAAGACGAGAGTAGGGTAACAAATCTTTAATTCACTTATGATTTAAAGGCACAAGGTTCTCTGCTTTTAAATCAATGGTGAACATAAGAAAAGTAAATGTTGCATTTAATTAAAACCTAATTTACTTTGAAACTTTATTTTATTTTCTTATAAAAAAATTCTTCAATAGAAATTTATTAGTAAAAAATACATATATTTAAAAGTTGATATAAAAATATAAATTAGAAAAAAAATTTATTCCGAAACATTAAAAAGCTTAATAATTTGAAAAACGCTAAATACCGTAATATTAAAATATTAGCGTAAAACAATTAACACAGCACAACATAAAAGTATATATTAAAAAATAAAACATTTTCTTCATAAAAAAAAGTAATAAAATTTAATAATAACTCTTTATAAAATAATGTATAAATATAAAAATAGAGATCTCTTCTATATAACTAAAAACGTAAATAAAATTTCCTTTTCCATTTGAGTTCATTTAAAATTTGAATAGGAAGAAAAAGTCTCCAAATAATGTTTCACCAACTTGTAAACAAATTCATATTGAAACTGAAAACAAAATTAAATTAATACTTCATTAATTTTTTTACTGAAATACCAAATAAATGTTAGGCAATAAAAAAAGAAGAGAATTCTCTTAAACATTCATCAAAGACTTACCAAAGTTTGAACAAACTGAGGCTGTGATAATTGAGCTCTTCGCACAACTTGAAATACATCAACCAGCTCTTCTATTTGAGATTGTTCTATTGCATTGATACATGAAATAAAAGTACCGGAACGATTTACACCGTTGCTATAGAAATTAAAATAGCCAAAAACAACTTAGTTATATTAAACTACTTATTTTAAATATATAATACAAAATGTTGAAAATGTAACAAAAATATTTGAAAAAACATCACACAACAATATTACTTGCAAACAACAGCAATGGTATCATTTCCTAGACATTGCTGTGATTTTGTCACTTCACCAATCAACTGTAAAAGTAGATCAAAACTTGGCAAACAGTTCTCCGACCAAAAGCTAAACTCTAGCATGCACATGATGGTTTCCGTCTAAAATATCAGGTCGTGTCTAGGTAAATTAATTAGGTTACTCATCAGTAACCAATTTAAAAATTGTAAAAAATGTCAGCAGTGACGGTTAAGATAAAAGACAAAAAATTTTCAATATAAAAAAAAAAAAAAGGTAAGATTTACTTTGTTTAAAACTAAACTAATTCAAAATCGAACTTTTATTGCAAAACTTAAAAACAAAGTTGTTAGTTTATTTGGGGGAGTGTTTTATTAAAAGTGCGATCAGTATTAAAGGAGGAAACAATATGGAAAAACAGAAAGTGGATCTGATAGGTATGTACAAGTAAAAAAACAGTTTTTCCAAAGCAAGTTTTCCCACCAAATAACCATGTTATGCCAACAAGTTGCTGATAAAAATGCTGAAACTCATGTACTGCAAAATAACTGCTGCTTATAAGAGGAGGTGAACCAGATTTAGCAATTAACATAAAACACTAGAAATGAAAAAATCTACTAACTAAAAAATCTATTATAGCACTTATCTATAACATACTTGTGAGAACACACTGGCTATCAATTTAGTCACATTCCACATTGTACAATTGTAAGCAAATGATGCTTAATGATAGTGTTATTTCATTTTCAACAAAATATCTGACACTTGATTTTGTTGGGAAAACCAAGGAAATTTCATGCACTTGACAACTGAATCAGCATGCAAATGAAGCAAGTGTTGTAGCTATTGATCAACTTCCTGGTGGTAGAGCTTAGAACTATCAGAACTACATTACAAAGTCTGTTAATAATCTTGTCAAGTCGTTTAGTGACTTCTACCAAGTACAATACACTGGTGTATGAAGCACTTTTATTGGCAGAGAGTGACCGAGTGGCAACAAACTGCACAACATCATTAAATTAAATTTTCACCTTCAATTGTTGGATACAACATACCTGTTCTTACAAGTTTTCACTTAAAGCATTTAAGACAACAAGAGAGAAACTATTTAGAAGAGATTGCATTGCAGCAAATATTGTTTACAGCTGAAAAAAATTCGCTAAACAGAATAATAATATTATGAGTTTTAAATCCTAATAAATACAGATTTTATAATTAACATAAAAATTCTTTTATTTCACACGCTTCTTGTGCCTTCAAAATAACCTTATGTAATTTAAATATGACCTAAAGGGTTCTAATGTTAAAAAAATGTTAAATTTTTTCATTTATCATTTGTATACAATGGATCTTATTTCAAGTATTCTGTACATCCAACAACGAGGGTTGACTAGGTTGAAACGTGGTTCGATCCAACTTTGCTCCGAAGTTTATTTACTATTTCACTTGAGAATACTACTTGCCTCATGACCATGGCTCATTAATGTTAATGATATTGATCATTAAAGTTGTCATTGAGTCATAAATGTTGATGATGAGGACAATACATTTTTCTAGTCAGAAAAGTAGTCTTTTGCATGTACATTTATCTTTTGCATAAAGTTGTTAGTGTTGAGTAACTTTATTAAATCAGAATACCTAGGACAATCATTAGGCCATGATCTGATCTATATTTTTTATGTTTTCTGTTTAATTATGTTAAACATCTTTAGTTCAGTTTTATTAAAAATTAAGCTTGATGGAGGTCTACTAATACGGTGTAAGCAGTTTATAATATTAGGTAGGTTCTAAGTAGTAGTGCCACTAGAGCTTTAAGTTATGGGTGGTGCAAATTGGTATTTATAGTTACTTTATTAGGAGAAGGTAAATCATTAGCAGCAGATGGGAAATAACAACCAATTGTTGATTTCAGGTTATTTTCATCACATTCTATGTTATTACTAGTATTTATAGCTATTGTCCTCATTGGGTAGGAAAGATATTTTAAAGCTTTCAGGTGGTTGAACTATTTCTTAAATGTGGGGAGTTGCACATGATGCTAAGTTATGTGTTGATACAGTGTCAATTCTGCTATTCATATATATTTTATATGTGCATAGTGGGATGATATGGTTTCAAGCTAACTGGTTCTACCAGTGGATCTCCTTTTAATCTTAGATGATTTTTGTGGGAGATAGTATAACCAGAGTCTAATAAATTAACACCAGTTATAGTTGTGGGTTTGAAAGCCATTAGTGTTTTGTTATACAAATTTGCCATTAGTGTTTTGTTATGCAAATTTGCAGCTGTGAATAACAGTGATCTAAGAGAGGATAGAGCTGGAAGAAGTACGAATTTCCAATCAGTTTTTAACAGCTCAAAATTTATACAAAACAAAATTTAAATTAAGTCTTTTCCAAGGTCTATTAGAGGATATAAGTTGACCTGGTGGGGGTTGGAAAAACTTTTAGTCTGAACTCCCAGCATACCTGACATGTTTCTAATTTCAATAAGGCAGGGTACATTTCGTGTTTTACAGTAGTAGTTTAGTTGTGTAACTCCTGGGTGGCATAGTTTGATATTATAGTTGTTGAAGAGCACAAAAATTGATATTTGTGACGAGACATTAGAAAAGTAATCTGCAGTAAAATTTTTCAGCCCAGATTTGATTGAAATATCAAATTGATATTCAGATAGTTCTAAATGCTATCTTTCTATCTGTTAAAATATCAAATTTTAAAGCGGAAAACATGTTTCTATTGGAAAAATTAATAAATAATAATGCATTATTTTAACCAGATGTAGTTACATATAAGGTTTTTTTCAGATGTAATTACATCTGGAGGAAATTGTTCCAGATATTGTTGGACTTAGAGAAAAATTACCAGATGTAGCTTTTGATTATATGGAAACTAAAATAATATTGTAAAATAATTAGGTTACGCATCAGTAACCAATTTAAAAATTGTAAAAAATGTTAGCAGTGACGGTTAAGAAAAAAGACAGAATTTTCAATTATAAAAAAAAAAAAAAGTTAGGATTTATTTTGTTTAAAACTGAACTAATTCAAAATCGAACTTTTATTGCAAAACTTAAAAACAAAGTTGTTAGTTTAATTGAGGGATTATTTTATTAAAAGTGAGATCAGTATTAAAGGAGGACTATCTTTCGATCTGTTAAAATATCAAATTTTAAAGCAGAAAACATATTTCTATAAGAAAAATTATTAAATAATAATGCATTTTCTTAACCAGATGTAGTTACATATGAAATTTTTTTCAAATGTAATTACATCTGGAGGAAATTTTTCCAGATATTATTGGACTTTGAGAAAAATTACCAGATGTAATTACATTTTCCGAAAGATGTTGTTAGGGGTCATGAATTTTCAGATGATATTGGACAGATGTTGTTGGAGTAAAAAAAATACAAATAATCTTGGACAGATGTGTAGTGTACAGATGATCTTGGACTACTTTACAGATGTTGTTGTACAATCTTTTACCAAATTATCTAAATAGTAATTGGTATAATTAAGGTCAGTTTAGCATAATATGCAAAAAAGCTTTAAAGTTGTTCAACTGTTTAATGTTGATTGGAGTAGCATATTTTTGTAAAGCCTGAAATATTTCAGGATCTGGTTTTAACATTCTATTTTCTATTAAGTGTCCAAGGAAACAAAGTTAGGTTTAAGAAAACTTTTTTCATTCTAAAGTTATTTGCTGCTACTTTAAATGCTGTGAGGTTTCGGCCATTTTCTTCATGATTGGATCCAAATATAATAATATCATCTAAATTAGGTTAGGTTTTTTGTTTGTATTATGAGACAAGTCATCCATGATGCTTTGAAAAATGGCTAAGACATTTGTGCACTCAAATTGGATTTTTTAAATTCATACAATTTTCTATTTGCCTGAGGTACCATTATATTGGCCACAGTTCTTACCTGGTAAATTATCTGCAAGACAGATTGATCAGACATAAACCTTAGGGAAATAAATGATAGTTCAGAGCCTTTGTCAATGAGGGCTGATACTGATAATCCATTAATTGTTGGACTTTTAAAGCTTAATTTTTAATTTGTAGACTAAATTTGTAGCTGTTAGTCGAATGCTATCTTAATCTGTTACTCTCATAATGTGTTGATGCATTCTTTATGTGTGCTTTATTTGATTACTTTAGTTTTATGCTGTTGTTAAGGTTTAATTTCTTACTTAAGCAGTCGGCTGCCCAGTATTTATTTTTTCCACAGGTTTACATGTTGAGTTATGAGCATTGCCCTCGGATCTGTCATGCTGTTGGCCACCACACCAAATACAAGAGTGTTTAGTAGAAGCAAAGATAGGACAATTGCAAGTTCCATAGTTTTTGCTGTGAGTAAAAGTCTTTCAAATGAGTCACTGGATAATTATATTAGGCATTGACAAATCTTGTTACAAAATTTGTTTTTTGTGGTGGGAGTAGGAATCAATATAAATTAGGATATATCAAAGTTATTTCTGCAATCCAAATCATTTAATTGTATGACTAAGTAATTGAAAACGTTTTTTTATAGTATTTTTATCATAAGTTATCAACTGTAAAAAACAGGTATAATTCCAGACTAAAGATTTTCTTAAGCTCACTAATTACTTTCTAGAAAGCTTGGTATTTAGTAACACTAAGAAAAAACAAACAATAAATTTTCAATATATACACTTATATACACAATATTAACTATATGCATAAGAATTTATAAAATCCTAATTTCTTCATTTTTAACTTTTTATAATTAAAAGTTTCAACTACCAACAATAATTTCTTAATTATAGTTATCAAAGCACTTTGTTGAATGAAAAATTCTTAAACAAAATATTTAACAATAAAATTAAAGTGTTGGACAAAAAAACTTTTTTATGCTTTACAAAACTAGTAATAAAATAAAACCTCATGAAATTGTGGCTATGAAACTAGTTCCACAGCCACAACTTTATGAAGTTTTCTTAAGAAATCCTTGTAATAAAATTTTGTTTCTTTAACTGGACATTTTTTAACTTTTTGTTTTTTATAAAATTTTAATCATAGTTATACTAATTTAACTTTATGTAACCTATTAACCTGTTAACCTATTAACCTGTTAACCTATTAACCTGTTAACCTATTAACCTGTTAACTTATTAACCTGTTAACCTTTTTGTATTCATCAAAAAAAACTCTATTATTTTGAAAGAAATGAAACTCATCTAAAAATTACATCATTTGTTCAGATTAAAGTTAAATTTAAATGAGTATTGGCTAAAAAAGAACATAAAATTTGCAAACTTATTTCATTTTTACATCTAAAAACAACTTTTTATTGTTAACTATATAATTAAAAACATAAAAAGTAATCTATGAATATAAAACTATACCTCAGTAGAAACACTCAAGTTTCTTTTTATTATAGATTCTAACTTCTCTTCAGCAGTCAATTTTACAGTGATGCCATTAAGTTTTAAATCACAATCCGATGGATAAAATTTATAATAAGATTTTTCTTTTTGTTCATTGTGAGAGGTAAGGTATACTATAGTTGATACATTAAGTTTCTTTAAAACATCCCAAAACTCTGTGATAGTAGTTTGAAGTGGACACTGAGTTGCAATAAACGCTTTCTTTCTTTTATAACCATCAACAAAAACAGCATTCAGGTATGGTTCACTAGAAACCAATGCATCCTCTCCTATAAAAAAAATATTGTATTATAACTTCAAGATAGAGTAAAACAGTTCTAATCATAGAAAAAAAAGTAGTGTTCAATGAAACAGGTAGTGGCCAGTTTTTAATAATAACTATAAATATATGTAATTCAAATTTACTTTAAACAATTGTAAGCTAACAAATTACAGAAACATATATAAGCCATCTACATAGCCTACTCAAAGTTAACAGTCTTAAAATCTGCATTTTTGTAAACAAAACTGATTATGTTCAAGTTTATTTTAAAAATTGTCTTTGTTTATTGTGCATCTATTTAAAAAATCTATATCAAATCTAATAAGTAAAGTTCAAACAACATGTTGAACCTTACTTATTGGACCGTCAGTTTTTAAAATTAACTGTCATCCAACTTTCATCAACTGTCATAACTTTCATAAGTAATAATCATTATTTTGTTTTTTACTTGTGAGATTTATCACACATTTACCAACATTAAATGCTCAGAAAAACTAAACCTTTTTAATTTATGAAAACTTTGAACGGAGCAGTTGAACTGATTTAATCTATAACAAATCTGATTTAATAATAACAAATTAGCGTTGTTTTAATAAAGAAAATGATAAATATTATTCCAAAAGCGCATTGAATGAATAACTTTATTTAATATACATGGTAATTTAAATATTGGACCATAACAGAAAACTCAGTGATATATATCGATCATTTCGAAAATAATTGATGAGATAATCTTATTTAAATCAATAAGGCTCAGCTTTAAAGTAAGCCCACAATAAATAATAAATAAAACCATAATTTGCAAGATAAAAAAATGATTTAAGAAGATATGATAAAATTAAAATCATTATAGATCTTAATGTATTTAGATATGCACATATGTATCAATTATTGAATATTTAGATATGCACATATGTATCACTTCTTTCAAATAAAAATCCAGATGTCCATCGGGATTTTTATTTGAAAGAATTGATACATATGTGCATATCTAAATATATTCTGAGGAAGAATAAGTTACTCCTAACATTCAGAGTATGAAGACTTTTATCCTAAAAATTCCAGTACCGTTACCTAAATGATTTCAAAAATGTAGTGTTTACAAAATGTCAGATACCAGTATGTTAATTTTGCATGAAGTTTGCAGACAAGGTTTCAAAAAGTATATTATCAGAATTGAATAACTGTTTCTTTATACAGGGTTCCCACTATTAAAACTGGGGCTAAAATTAAGGATTTTAAGGAGATTTAAGGAGATATTTTCCTAATATTTAAGAAGATTCGGTCGCGAACGACAATTTTTTGAAGGAAAATTAAGGAGAATTAAGGAGAAAACAATTATATTAAAAACAGAATATTTCTTTTTTCTATAAATTTTAAATATAAATAGATAAACTATTATAAATGAATATATATATATATATATATATATATATATATATATATATATATATATATATATATATATATATATATATATATATATATATATATATATATGTATATATATATATGTATATATATATATATGTATATATATATATGTATATACATATATATACATAAATATATATATATATATATATATATACATATATATATATATATATATATATATATATATATATATATATATATTTATATATATATATCATCGTCGTCAACATATAAGTTCATTTTTTTTTCCAACAAATTTTTTTTTTAACATATAGCTTCTCCAGTAACTCTTGTTTTTTGTAAATGGCTCTTTTTAATGCATTAAATTATGATATATCAGCGTTAATGGCATCTAAATGGAAAAGGAGTCATTAAATAATGACATTACATTTAAACTAAAAATATAAACTAAAAAAACATTTATATTCAAGGCACAAACCTAAGGCTATTCATTTTTCAGCACGGAATCCAGTTTCATCAGATGACTTCTTTAAATTCTCAATTATAAGATAATGTCTGTCAAATTTAAGTATTGACAATTTCAATATCTTCCATAACTTTTCCTTTTGCTTCCATTTTCAATGTTTTTTCTATAGACAGGGCTTTTGAATATTGATCATCAAAATACTACTTTCTTTGTTTGCAGTAATCTAATTAATCTTTTTTTATTTCAACTTCATGAGCCATGAACCCATGAAATGTGAGGTAATCTTGGATTGAACATAAAGAGATTATAGTGTCTGGGACATATTGTCATCGATCAGACTTTTGTTGCTGCTAAAACCACATTCAACTTGAGCTTGTCCGTGCGATAAAATGAGGACAATTTTGAAAATGTGCTGTAGATTTGCATACATCTTTAAATCAGTGTATTCCCACAAAAAGTAGTCTAAACAATCCATATCTTTATCAAAAGTCAAAAATACTTTTGTTATCAACGACCACACTTTTACAGAATATTCTTTCTTAGCTAAATCACCAACAGAAGCTCTAATTTTCTTGAAAGTAACAAGCTTCATCAACAGTTTACCAAAAAAATAATCACACTTTTCTGTGATATTCAACCATAAATGATGGAGAAATACACACCAGACAGCAAGCAACCAGTGAAGACAAAGGGCTTTTCCCAATAATATGAGTTCACATTGAGACACGAAAATTACTTATTTCCTTTTTGAACTTGTCAATTTGAACATCAGTAATCTTTGTCTAACTCTTGAGTTGCTGCAGATAATACTTCAATGAAAAACTAACATTAATCTTGCTGGTTGAAAGCCGGTTTGTGTAATTAAACAAATCTATTTTTAACAAAGACGTTGTAGTTTTGTCATTTAAAAGAAACATCTAACCGAATGAACTTCGCATAAAAGTTGCGTAGTAGTTCTTCAAGAGTCACCACCAGAAAAGGAGTCATTGGTTTATCAGTTTGAAAAAAAACTTAAAGAAAAAAAAATAGCAAGATTGAAAATAACATTTTGTGATTTTTTCTCAAAATTTTAAAAATAATATGAAAAGAATATCTCAGAATATTTCTATACTTTTCTAATAAAATAAAATATATTACATAAAAAGCAATAAAATTGCATCTGGATTTATACCCATGCCTGCTAATGAGAACGACTTAAAACAAACTTTGCATCTTGCAAGGCTGGTATATTTATCTTTCTGAAAACAAGAAGTGTAACTATCATTATTTAACCAAAAATTCCGGAAACTACTTTTATATTTAGGCATCTAAAGGTAATTAGTGAAAAAAATATAACAATCTTTTTAATATAAAGTTTGTTTAATATCTTGCTAATGGTTTTTTCCCTAAAGTATATATATTTAGTTGTAATTAAGTATGTATATATATATATATATATATATATATATATATATATATATATATATATATATATATATATATATATATATATATATATATATATATATATATATACACATATATATATAAAACAAAAGTATAGGATTTTTACTTATCAAAGAAATAACTATATGCTTCTCTATAGATACGTATAATCCATTTGCTAATAAAATTTCCTAGATGATAAAAAAAAAAGAAAGTAAGGAGAAATTAAGGAGAGCAGTCAAATTTTTACTTTTTTTAAGGTTATTTAAGGACTTTTGAGGAGTTTTTTTTTTTTTAAGGATATTTAAGGTTTTTAAGGAGGAGTGGGAACCCCGTTATAAACCACAAGTCTAATCTACACCAATGAAATAATTAGATTTTTTCTGAGGCAAAAATACACATCAAATCAGGCATAAACTTTGATATTTTTGTAGAAGAGTTTCCACTTTTTTCATTATCTTAAAATCATTTTCAAAAAGTGGTATTTATCTAATATCAGAACTGCATTTGGAAAATATGATAATGCTGACTGGGCGGTTTTAGTTGATGAAATTGATTTACAAAAGGGTGAGTAAAATTACTTACAAATTAACAATTTTTTAAATTCAAAACAGATTGTATTTCCACATTTCGATTTCTTTGAGTTTGAAGATATTATTTATGTTGAAGTTGGTAAAATTTTGAGGAGTTTATTGCATAATGTCTATGAAAAAGATGAATTGGTTCCTGCTAAACTAAAAAAACTTTTAAAATAAACACTTAAACTTTACATCCAAGCAACAGCATTTGCATTAATTAAAATACTAAAAGTGTTTTAATTAATGCAAACTTGCACTACAAGTCTGATAGAAAGTTTGCTTTTAGAAAAATAAAAGGATGTTTTAACTAGATTTCAAGCTAATCTGAAGCTAATTGGAAACTTATTTCAGTAAATATTGTTAAATGGGCGGTGACAGATTTTTAGTCAGTTTACATAAAGTTCAAAGCTCTAAAAAGATATTATGTATGAAATCCTAAACTAAAGCCAATATAAATAGTTAGATAATCTGATATAAGTATTGAAAAAATAACCTTTATATGAAATTGTAAAAACTTAGCAATTACGATTAAAAAGTTGCCATCAATATGACTACATCACAAAAAAGATTGTAGATTATTCTAACTTTGCTGATATCATTAAATTTTAATCAAGTCTCAACAGAGTATTTTGAAATTTTGTCACGTGTTGGTTTAACAAAACCTTCTTAAGCATTAGCTAACTATGTTTGTAAAGAGTTTATAATTTTAAACATAGTAAAGAATTTATTATTAAGGTATTCCCTCAATAGAAAAAGTGCATCCTTGTTGATAATTAAAATATATCAAGCAGCTGAAAAAAGCTTTGTGTCAGGCCCGCAGGAACAAAATTATATGAGAGGGGGGGGGGGGCAATGCTGGATTAAGGGGCCCTGAAATAGTTTTAAGGTCCTTTTTTTTTTTTTAAGTCAACACAACATAGTTTATATATTGTTTTTAGTGAAGATTTTGTGACATAAAGGCATTGTTTTTTTTATCCGTAAATTTATGTATCAGTACATTTTTAAAAAGAAATTTGGATCATAGGTCAATAACACATTCCTGTTAAAACACGTTTGTTGTTTGTATCAATAATTCTTAACAATTGATACAAACTTTGTAGAGCAAAGAATAATAATGGCTAAAATTATAAAAATAAAATGGCACAACATTCATTTTATATAGTGCGGTTTTTTTAAATTTCAAAACGCTACAAAAAAAACTTAAATATAGGAATAGCCGTTTATTTTTTAGGCAAAAATGCAAAATATAAGATTATGTACTTTAAGTAGGCGATAGTCATAAATAAGGTTTGTTTAAACCTAGAATATAATTATTCATATTAAATAAAAAATAAAATTGAAGTTCTAATGTCATAACTTACGTGGTAAAATGTGAGGGTATCTATTTTTTTGCAAATTTTTATTCAGCTTTGCTGTTTTAAAACAACAACTTTCTTGAACTGGAGCAATACTTTTAAGAATTTTTAACTCTTCCTCAATAAGTGTTTTTCCTGTGGAAGAATCTTTTTTGAGTAGTTTGTTAAGAGTAGTTGGAAAATTTGAAATTGAAATACCAGTTTGACCACATGTTACTGCTTCATAAATTACATCATAAACAAATATGTACTGCTCTTTTGATTGGATCATTTGCATTCTGTCTTGGCGAATAGCTTCAAAGTAATTGAAAATATCAACTTTTTGTTCTGTGTTGATTAATCGCAACATTTCATCGACTATAATAAAAGTACCTGTGCGACCAACTCCAGCACTGCAGTGCACAACAGTTAGAGATTTATCAGAATACGGCACCAAACATCGGAATCGATGGCAAAAGTTTAGTAACATTGTTGGGTATTCAGGGCAACCATAATCAGGCCATGATGTAAACTGCATATGAATGAAATGATGATTGATTTCCTTAAAATTTAAAGAAATATAACGAATAATATAATCAGCAAAGTTTTCTGTTTTCGTAACACAAACATTAATACCACCATATTCTTCATTACTTTCTGGCCAATATTCAGCAGATTTTATTTTACCTTTTTCAATTAGATTAGTAAGCATTACAATAGCTCTAGGCTTTTTATGAAATACCATTTGCCAGAAATCAACAATAGTCTCATTAATAGGAGCCTGGGTTGCAATGTAAGTTACTTTTTGAGAGTAGGAGTGTATGTAATTTGCATTAATATAAGTGTTTTTATAATTAGTAAAATCTGGAACTAGTTTGACCAGTGAGTGATCATATGGTAGAACATTTGCATACCTATTTTTCTGAGGGTATTTTGTAGCCTCATTGTAGGTATATATTTTGTTTTCAGGAACACTCTCAAACTGTGTAATCAGTTCTATGCTATCTTTTTTTTTGACATCCAAGTAAAAATTAATGAACTCTTTCACTGTTACTGGTGGCCATTTCTGAATAGTATCTAAGTTGCCATACCATTCTGTCTCGTTTAGAGTAAAGTCTAATAAAAAAATATATAAAGATAAGTTAACCTCAAACATAAGTAACAGATACAAACCATAATTTACACCTTACTATAAACCTTACCTTGAAATGATTTTTGGATACTTATATCATCCATTTCTTGAGAAAACACCAATTTATCATTATCAACATTTTTTCTTCTCCTAAAACTAGTAGTAGTGAAAAAAAAAAAATTAAATTCTTTTATAAACTAAAATATAAAAATAAATTCAACTCTAAATTTAACCATGTGTCAAAAATTTTTAACTACTATTATATTTTTTATAATTGCTTGTATTTTGAGTATAAAAATTTAATTGTATTTAAAATAAATATAATTAAAATGTGATGTTTATGTAATATAGTTATAATATCTGGATATATTAATATGTAATGTTTCAAAACCAAAATGAAATATAAGTTTGAAAGTTTTATTTTTCAAAATAATTTTTTTCTACTGAATATATGTATAGAATGAGCACTAACAAAAACCTAAGCAACATTTAACAATTAACCATTTATGATATACCAAAGTAGCAATGCATGTATATAAGTTGTTACCTGATACACAACTACAAATGGATGACTTGGAAATAGAAGGACTTTCTAGCTAATATTTAACTAGTTTTTAATATATTTAGATTATTATTAGGCGTGGATATAGCAAGAGGAGCTGTTAACTGAGCTTTGATGTAGACACATGCAACAAAAATACAGATTGAATGCGATTCTAATTTTTCATGGTTGGTTAATTTAAATTGTTTTCTAAGCATCCAGATCTTTAAAGTGTACAATGTTATTAACATCCATCTGCAATATTGCATGGCCCAAGGAAGCATAAATGAAACTCTTCAAGCATGTGTGTCTCCAAGAAAAATAATAAGCTAAAATCACATACAATTACTACAGCCTTTCTCTCTTTAAATATGCTAAATGCTTTTCCAGAGTTTCAGTCTTTCAGTCAATCCACTTTTCATGATGTTTTTTCAATTTTAATATAGCACAAATTCTGTTTGCATAGGAATGCGAGCTTTATTCAAAAAAGCTGCTAATATTCACACATTTGTTGCACTTTTATGAATAGATTTTCATAGTCTTGTGGTGGTGGGTGGTGAGAGAAAACACTTTAAACCTATTTATTTGAAGGAAGTTTACTTTCAGTTTTTTTTTTTTTTTTTAAACATCTTCGCTTCCAACAAGACTGCAGGCAGCCACTAATTAAAGTTGGAAGTTACTGAAAGAAAAAAGATGAAGATTGTAGAGCAAGATGATGATTGACAGACAACTGAAAGGATTGCAAATTATATGAATCAGGAAAGCAAGATGAAGGAAGCGAATTCCAAAGAGCTGAGGTTTGAGAAAAAAAACTAGAAGAATAAGCGTTTTTGGAGCACTTAGGAACAGTCACAGAAAAAGGATGACACTTAATTGAATGACGAGTAACACGAGAATGAATTTTAGTAGATGGCACAAGAGATGCTAGCTCTTTAGAGCAGTGCCCATTATAGTAATTGTAGAAAAGAGAAAGAGAAGCAACATTACGAAGATGTGACAATGGTTGGAGGTTGGCTACAAGTTATCATAACTTTTAAGAAATTTATTAACCAAATAAAAAATTTACTTCAAATTTTTATTGAACATTCAACCATTTGATTCTTTCTAAATTTTATTCTGTAATATAAAAAATTTGAATGTTAGAAGTATAAATATTATATTAAAGATGTCTGCCAAGTAAAAATAGTAAACAAGTCTGCAGTCTGCACAAAAAAAAAAGCTCTGAGCCACATCTAAAAATATAGTAATTGAGATTCATAAATACTAGTTACCAGCTAGTAGTAAAAGCTATGAAACTTTGTTATGCTACTTCTAAATATTGTCCAAATGAATTCAGAATTATTTTTATGTTTCTTGGAACAAAATACTAAGCGGAAATAATTATGATATCACACTAAATATATATACACATTATATATACATACATATATATATATGTATATATACATATATATACATATATATATATACATATATATACATATATATATATACATATATATATATATATATATATATATATATATATATATATATATATATGAATATATATAAATATATATATATATATATATATATATATATATATATATATACATATATATATATACATATATATATATACATATATATATATATATTTATATATATATATTTATATATATATATATGCATATATGTAAATATTTATATATATGTATATATATATAAATATATACACACCTAAAAACAATATTAAACTAACATAGTGATAAATGCATAGTATATACTAAATGTGCAATCAGTAAATAGTTATTAATATACATTGGGTGCAAAAAGTATCTAACACAAAGGAAAAACTTTACTTAATTAAAGACCATTCAACAAAATAATGTAAATAAACACTATTCTAATGTAATTTTAAATGGGAAATACAAATATCATATCAAAACAACAATATCATTAAATGTTGACTTGATAATTGCAATTTGGTAAAAGTTAAGGTTCAAAAAGTATCCAACACATCGTAAAAAAAGAATTTCATTCACCAATAATTTGTCATCTGTTATGTTTGAGGGAATATTCTAGAATCAGAAAACGTTGGAACATTCTAGAATGCAAAAGAACGTCATAGAATCTTTCTAACTGCAGTAATTCATTACCTGACATCTTCATTGAAAGGTGGCCTAAATTTTATGCTCTTCAACAATGCCTAAAACTGCAGAATTGTCTGAATCAACTAGAAAAACAATTATTCAGCTGCACAGAGATGGTTTGGAATATAGAAAAATTTTATCTGTGTTAAATATCCCAATTTCGACAGTTGGTGATACTGTTCGGAGGTGGAAATCCTTCCATCCATCAACTAGTCTGTCTTGTTCAGGGCGTCCTACAAAAATATCTGACCATACAGCTAGGAATTTAGCTCGAAAAGTACAGAAAAATTCTCAACTGACTCGCTCTGAACTGCAAAAGGACTTGCAATCATCTGGGACAAATGTTTGCAAGAATACAATTAGGACAGTTCTTCGAAAGAGAGGATTCCATTCACATAAAGAAACGCCGGAACTTTGCTGAAGAGCACTTGAATAAACCTTTAAGCTTTTGGGATAAAATATTATGGTCAGATGAGACTAAAATAGAGTTGTTTGGTCGGAACTGTGTCAGTTGTGCTTGGAGACAGAAGAACTCTACATTTCACCGGAAGAATACTGTCCCAACAGTGAAGTTTGGAGGTGGCAGCATAATGTTTTGGGGTTGTTTCTCTTCTGCAGGCCCTGGGGAATTAGAAATGATAGAAGGAAGGATGAACTCCGAAATGTATCGGGGCATTCTTGAGAGATGTCTCGTGAAGTCAGTCGAAAAATTGAACCTTCCTCAAGGTTGGATATTCCAACAAGACAATGACCCTAAGCACACGGCTAGGACAACTTGTGCATGGTTTCAGGAGAGGGAAATTGACTTATTGGAATGGCCAAGCCAATCACCTGACCTCAATCCAATTGAAAATCTGTGATGGGAATTGAAATTGAGGGTACAGGAGAGAGATCCAAGAAATCTTATCCAATTGAAAGAAATATGCGAGGAAGAGTGGGCTAAAATTCCTATTAGCATATGTGCTAATCTTGTGAAAAGTATTCCAATCGTTTAGAAGCAGTTTTGGCTGCTAAAGGTCACATGACGAAGTATTGAGTAAATTTTTAACAATGTGTTGGCTACTTTTTGAACCTTAACTTTTACAAAATTGCAATTATCAAGTCAACATTTAATGATATTGTTGTTTTGATATGATACTTGTATTTCCCATGTAAAATTACATTAGAATAGTGTTTGTTTATGTTATTTTGTTAATGGTCTTTAATCATATAAAATTTTTTCTTTGTGTCAGATACTTTTTGCACCCACTGTATCTCCAACTAATAAAAAAAAGTAAAATACTTAATCAAGAATACTATCAGAAGCACTACAAAAACTGGTATGGCAGCCAATGCAAAAAGATATGAGTAATTTGAAGCTTTTTTTTTTCTAACTAGAGGAGACGAAATAATGGTAGAAGCTATAAATAAAAAAATATGTTTATAAATGTTAAAACTTTCTCAAAACAATTGGATGTTTTGTTTACAATTGAATTTTTTCCTTAGAATTTAATATGTAGTTTGTATTCAAATTGTTTTAATAAAAACTATTTTTATAAATTTAATATAAATGTTTAAAAATAACATTTGCATTTTGTAAAAAACTAAGCAAGCCTATTTTATATTAAAATCAGTTTAATGAATGTTAAATTAATATCATCATAAAAAAAACTTTGATATAGGAAAACTATTTCTCTACAACTAACGAAACAAGTACACTGTTTCTTTTTTTATTAATTTAGTTTTATCAAAGGAATACAAAAAATATGCCAAAAAATGTTGTAAAAACTTGGTTCTACATTTTATCAAATTAACTGTTAATAATTATTATATCAAAGTATATAAACTACTCAAAAAAAAAAAGACCAGTATCAGTTGCCAAAAAAAAAAAAAGATACCAATGTGGAATAATGACCGGCAAGAAAGAAATGGTGATGTCATTGTCAGAATTTGCAAGAAAAATCTTAAAAAAACTTATTTTGCCATAACCTGGCTTCATTGCTTGTCCTCAAATTGGAAAAATTAGAAATAATAGGTTGATAGAAGAAGTTTAATATTGAAACAATTGAATAATGAAATTTCTATATAAATACATTTCTGTTTAATTTATAAATATATAATATATAAATTCTGTTCAATTTATAAATATATAATTTATAAATATATTAATAGCTTAAAAACTAAGAGAGTAATAGCAATTTATAATTTCCATGAAATTTTATATAATTTTATTATTTATCTTTATTATCAAATTTTATATAATTTCATTATTAAATTTATGCCATTATTATTTCACAGAAGTATTGGATAGCCCTATGATTACAGAAAAACAGCAAAAAGATTAAAATTTGTTTAGAGAATTGTATCAGAAACACTTTCAAAATGACAGCGGACATCTAACATCATAATAGATCTGGAATTTTGAAAAATAAAAATGGAGCACAAAAATAATCTTACATTTTTTTAAATAAGGGCCAATACAAAATAAAATTGTGAACTTACCAACACATTAAATAAAAACCATAAAAAACAACTTTAAATACATTTAGAAACATTTTACTTTGAAAAAACAATGGTGTTAATGCAGTTGGATGGACAAATAATCAATCAAGGTCCGTATAAGATCCTAAAGCAAGAAGTAAATACCATTCAGAGAAGAGTTCCAACCAAAATTTGCAACAAACAATTCAATGCAAAAAGATATACAATATTTTAAATACTATTTTATATGCTTATTTTTATTGCGCTGATTGTCTAACTAAGTTTTGATTGTTTGAACTACTCTAATGAATTTGTTATGGTATGGTAACATCCATCAAAGAAATTTGAATCTTTGATCTGAAATATGTTGCAACTTACTGTTAACTTTAATAATGATAAATATATACAAATTCAAAAATTTCAGCATCAGATTAACAATAGAAAGTAAAGTTAAAAAAATCTCTCAAAATCTCAACAACGAAAAAGCTGACATTTTATTAACATTTAAATGTGTGTACTGTGTAATGTATAAGAAGTAGAAAGTAAAGTTCAAAAAACCTCTCAAAATCTCAACAATGAAAAAGCTGACATTTTAACAACCTTATAATGCGTATAAGTGTAATGTATAAGAAATTAACAGAAAGCATCAGAAGTATAGATTTAGCAAACCTCAAACAACAAACTTATTTATTTTCACAATCTTTTAGCAATAGTATTTTATCGACAATCTTTTCTTTTTGCTTATCTTTAAGGTTTTTATCATACAGAAAAGCCTGACTTCTAAGTGAGGTATCACATATGATTGCTGAATATTTTTAGAACACCTTTAGCAATATTTAAATCTATAGCTTTATGCTCTAATATGAATTGATAAGAATCAAATCATGGGGAGGAGCCACTACAAACACACTTGGTAACAAAATACAACAAGCTAAACAATTATTTGTAACTTAGTTATTGTGCAGCAAAAAATGTGTCTTTGGGGAGCTGGCTGAATTTCCTGTTCAGCAGTACAAGCTTTACAGAGCACAACAAACTTGACATCCAAACTGAAATGTACAAATCTGGTCAAGTAAACTCAAAGAACACAACTTTTTTGGGGGTAGTCAATCCTTTTCTAAGTATGTTGGAAGAAAATTAATAAAATCTAACTATATAAAATCTCATACTAATTCACTTAACATTAAAAAACAAGGAATAAAATAGTATTTAACAATATTTAATAATTCACTAAAAAAAATCAGTGGATAGCGGAAAGTGGTTGCAATTAACTTTATCAGCGGATAGTGGAAAGAGGTTTAGATTAATTTTATACCTAAGCTTTTGCAAGTCAGTATTGAGCTTTATTGAGACAATATGCTGTTAATTAAATGTATTTATATATATATATATGTTCTATCAATTTGTTCAATTATTTATATGTTCTATCAATTATATGTTCTGTCAATTATATGTTCTATCAATTATATGTTCTGTCAATTATATGTTCTGTCAATTAAATGACTCTTTTTTCAATCTGTTACTCATTACAAATTAGCTGATTGTAATTTGGTAGATACTAAAATTAGATGCATACTTTTTTTCATTGTTAATGTAGTCTATCAATCTAAAAAAAATATGTTCAAATGTAACTCAATATAGTTTCATAATTCAAAATTGTTTCTAAATATCTAACTTCATTTAATACATAGCCAGCCAACAACTGCAATAACAACAAATGTTAGAACACCAACAGGTACATAAATGAACTTTATTGTTTATATGCAGTGATTTTATTCCTTTTATCTTTAATTACTGTACCTTTTTTTTCTCCTATTTTTTACTTAGTATGGGATACTCCATACCAAAGATGAAATGTTTAGATAAATGTTTTCTATAAATACCTATTTAAATAGATAAATGTTTTTTTATAAATACATATTTAAATATATATTTAGTTAATAGTACTTTGTTTTGTTAATTGTAAACAAATCTTAATAAAAATATACTTTTCTTCTTTTTTTTCAAATTTTTTTTATAAAACATAGTATCAATGTAATTATTTTCAGCTTTAACTTTAAATTTACATTGTTTTGGTAGCAACTATTTGGTTTTATGTAATTTTTCTAATATTTTAGTGTCTTTGTGCCAATATTAATCAAAATAAAAATGTAAAAAAAAAAAGTTTGAATTTTTTTCAGTAATTTTGTATTAATTTTATATTTTATATATGAAGATGTTTGGAACATCTACAAATAATTATTATTATCATATTTAGCCATATATGTTCTATGGATATAAATATAAATACAAATTCAATAATGAACAAATTTATATTTATAGTATACATTATTAATCTGGTTAATCATTGTAAAGTAATATTGTAAATATACATTGCTCTGTCTGCTGAACATTTATAAGAAATAATAATTTTAAAATTACCATTAAACTCAGGAAACCATGGACTAGTAATTATTCGGCCCTAAAATATAGTTAATAAAAAATACAGCATTTATGAACAAATAAAAGGAAAAAAAAATTACGCACTTACAAACACACACACTAACATTACCCCTGAAATTTTTGGTCAGTACTCTCACAATTAATAATATAATATGTTTTAAACATAATAATTTATTAAATGATGAATATAATCTGAACAAAGAAAAAAAAAATAATAATAATAAAAAAAGTAAAATTTATTTTGCTGTGATAAATGTTCTTCTTATGTATAGATAAAGACCATCCAGGTAACGTAAGAAAAATTTAAAATTTTAAAAAGAGACAAATAAATAGACTTTTTATAAAAATCAGTAAACAAAACTATTTTTAATTTTTATTGCCACATCAACTAAGTGTATGAGTTGGAGCAGCAATTGTTTCTTCAATTAATCTATGTTTTTTCTTCTTTTTCTAAAAAATTAAAGCCAGCTTTTCCTAATTTTTTTTCCTGATAGTACTAACTGGTTTTTATGAAAAATATTATTTTCACTTATTATTAGCTGAACCTTTGGTAAACTTTATCAAGTATTCCAACAGTAAAATCAATTTTCTAAAAAAATGTTTTGATTATTTCTCTACATTATAAAAAACAAATTAATTTGATATTATTAATTTATTGAACTAACATTCCGATATAATTGTTTATATTAAAACCATTTTTAGTTTTATTAATATTGCTACATTTTCTTACCCATAAAAGATGATCTCATCATGGTCACAACTATAACCCTCTACTTGACCAGGCTTTTATAAGGCCAAAAATAAATGTTCATTAGTCAAATTAAAAACCAGAATATAAATCTTTAATATAAAAAAATAAAGTTTCAACTAGGTACACACACCATCTGAATACTTAATTTCTTAAAAAGCAATAAGTTTATGACTTTTCAAAGTATACGCAAAATATACCAAACCTTTTATTTTATTTTATTTTTAAGCCCACAAGTCTCAAAAGTATTTATCCATATTAAAGAACAGTTGTGACAATTTCAACAACTACACCATTGGAATTAGATATTGAATTCGAATTAAAAATTAAATAACTTTCTGATAATTCTGACCATCAAACAGCAAGAAAAGGAAAAAAGTAGAGAAAAGCCAAAAATCTTTTCAATCTTTAAACTTATCTACCAGAAAAAAACTAAATTTTTAGCAATTATATCTTGGTATCACTTTATGTAAGTTGTTTTACTTAAAAAAATAAATGTTTATTCAAATGTTTACTCATATTTGTAACATTATAAGATCAATTGTAAAGAAAAGACTACAGTAACAGCAGGGTGGTGTAATGATATGAGTACTCCATTTCATTTAACTTGTTTATCCTCTTTTATGAAAAAACTAGAAGTACACAGTTTCATTCAGAGCCTCATAACTTAAAACCTGTATCTATGAACTCAATAGATTATGCATGTAATTATGTATCTGTAAATAAAAAAAATATTTATATGATAAAAATACTTTTAATTTTAAAAAATTGAGTATTAAAACATTTTGGAAAAACAGGTTATAAAATATCTGATAATCGTTTTGTTGACAGAATTTGTAATTGCTTTGTAAATTTATGATAACAACTCTACTATAAATATTGCTTTTCAGTAAGAAAAGTTAGATGTTTCAGTAAGAAAAGTTAAATGTTTCAGTAAGAAAAGTTAGATGTTTCAGTAAGAAAAGTTAGATGTTTCAGTAAGAAAAGTTAAATGTTTCAGTAAGAAAAGTTAGATGTTTCAGTAAGAAAAGTTAGATGTTTCAATAAGAAAAGTTAGATTTTTCAGTACGAAAAGTTAAATGTTTCAGTAAGAAAAGTAAGATGTTTCAGTAAGAAAAGTTAGATGTTTCAATAAGAAAAGTTAGATGTTTCAATAAGAAAAGTTAGACGTTTCAGTAAGAAAAGTTAGATGTTTCAATAAGAAAAGTTAGATTTTTCAGCAAGAAAAGTTAAATGTTTCAGTAAGAAAAGTTAAATGTTTCAGTAAGAAAAGTTAAATGTTTCAGTAAGAAAAGTTAGATGTTTCAGTAAGAAAAGTTAGATGTTTCAGTAAGAAAAGTTAGATGTTTCAATAAGAAAAGTTAGATGTTTCAGTAAGAAAAGTTAGATGTTTCAATAAGAAAAGTTAGATGTTTCAGTAAGAAAAGTTAGATGTTTCAGTAAGAAAAGTTAGATTTTTCAGTAAGAAAAGTTAGATGTT
Organism: Hydra vulgaris; assembly: GCF_038396675.1. NCBI lineage: Eukaryota > Metazoa > Cnidaria > Hydrozoa > Anthoathecata > Hydridae > Hydra > Hydra vulgaris. The sequence continues at coordinate 69,871,883 of NC_088931.1, forward strand.
TCAATAAGAAAAGTTAGATGTTTCAGTAAGAAAAGTTAGATGTTTCAGTAAGAAAAGTTAGATGTTTCAATAAGAAAAGTTAGATGTTTCAGTAAGAAAAGTTAGATGTTTCAGTAAGAAAAGTTAGATGTTTCAATAAGAAAAGTTAGATGTTTCAGTAAGAAAAGTTAGATGTTTCAATAAGAAAAGTTAGATGTTTCAGTAAGAAAAGTTAGATGTTTCAGTAAGAAAAGTTAGATTTTTCAGTAAGAAAAGTTAGATGTTTCAGTAAGAAAAGTTAGATGTTTCAGTAAGAAAAGTTAGATGTTTCAATAAGAAAAATTAGATGTTTCAGTAAGAAAAGTTAGATGTTTCAGTAAGAAAAGTTAGATGTTTCAGTAAGAAAAGTTAGATGTTTCAGTAAGAAAAGTTAGATGTTTCAGTAAGAAAAGTTAGATGTTTCAATAAGAAAAGTTAGATTTTTCAGTAAGAAAAGTTAGATTTATAAGCATATATAAAATCAGTAATCCAACAATGTATGTTGTATGTTCCTTTAATATAATCAAAAATATGTTTTATTGTCTCCTAGGACTCACTTTTAAATCAAATATATAATACACTTTGACAAGAACATTGGACTAAAAGTCATCCAAGCACTAGTGGACCAGCAATACAACAATGCCATCAAGTTTAAAATCCTAAAAAGTGTCCAAATATTACCTTAGTGTCTAAGGGCAGGTCAGCGCCTTTAGAAGAACGATTGTTCTTGAATTTAGAGTTTTTGTTTTTCTTTATTTGTCTCTATTATCACCTTATTATCACTTGCACAGTAATGTGATAAAAAACAGGTCAAAATATTTTTTAATTTATTTCACCACATTCCAACAACTCAATTTATACAACATTTCAATTTTTGGATTCTATTGTAAAGTGATTAAATTGCTTACTTGATTGCTTGAGGTTCAATGTTTACAAAACCAAAAATAAAAGGATTTCTAAACCCATTTTTAATTTTATTTCTTTTAGAATAATTAAAAAAACTATTTAACCAATAATATGTAAAAAAACTTTTGATTCAACTGTAACCTGCTCCATGTTTGATAATTACTTTGTTTATAACCACAAATAAGGCTCCTCGACTGTAGTGGCCTTCTCAGAGGTGAATTAACCAAATAAAAAAAAAAGTGCCTTATTCCACAGTAAAGTTTTATCAAAGAAGCATGAACTATTTTTCAAGACAGCATTTTCAGAATCAACAAAACTTATTTGCAACATAGAAGTTCCGAAAATAAAAATTTTACTTAACCAATCTTAAGTAAGTTGAAATTTTTTTAAAGGTTCTCATTTTTTTAGTTTTTTGTTGTCATTTTTTTTTCAATTTTTTATAATATTTGTTTAATGATTTATGCAAAAATATATTTAACCTTAACATTTTTCTTTGCATGTTTATTTAAAAATACTTTTGTGTTATAGTATGTAATCATTTTTAAATCAACTAGAATTTTTGAACAACCTTGTTTTTCAAGGTTCCTGTTTCAATGATAAAAGATACATATATATACATATCATATATATATATATATATAAAACTTTATATAACTATTTATATAAAGTTTTTTTTAAAAGATATTTTGATTTTGTTTAACTTATAATTATGTTATAATGATTTTATTACATTCTTTAAAATTTTCAATGAAAATAATGTAACTTAAATTTTAATAAATATTATAATATCATATATATTACTACACCTTTTTAAGACGTAATTGAGAACTTGAAAGTTGTAATTAAGAAAAGTAAGATGTAATTGAGAAATACAACATGTAATTTAGAAGCCGCAATATGTAATTAAGAAACACAACATGTAATTAAGAAATTTTAAAATGTAATTGAGAAACCGAACATGTAAATAAGAAATCGCAATATGTAATTTGGAAAACAAAAGTTGTAATTAAGAAATCATAATATGTAAATGAGAATACATTTTTTGTAATTGCGAATTCACAATGTAAGCTTAAAGGTCATTATAAAAACCTTTCTTGGACATGCATTTTAATAAGTTAATAATATCAAGTTTAGCATTTGTATGCATCAGCAATACAGTAATACAGTAATGGAATAGAAAGATCGTTGAGTTATTTGTTGATACACTATGAACAGAAAGCCTGTTATTAAATTGAGTCCGTGCAAGCATTTATTTCACCAAATTTGTTTACACCCACTTCTGGAACAACCAGAACCACCTTGTCCAATTTGTAGACACGAAATACATACAACTAAACAAGTTGAAAGGAAACATTATGCTTTATCTTCATCAAATGATAAAAGAAGGGTTATTGAATGTGCTGAGTGAAATGACAATTGGGTGACTCTGGCGCAAACTTTAGGTGTCAAATATAAGACAACATACAGATGGGTTTTCAGCGGTAATTTAAATTTAATTGGAAGAGGTGTACCGCCAAAACAAATGCCTTTTTTTTTTTATTGATATTATATTATTATTTATTGAAAACCAACCCATATGGTCACCTTTACCAAAATAGGACCCAACCTAAAATTACTAGGTAAACTAAGGCGACAAAATTAAAAATACAAAAAATTTCTGACAATCTATATTATAAACTTTTCTCAATTACAACTTTTATCTTCTCAATTACATCTTACGATTTCTTATTTACAACATTCATGTTCTAAATGACATCTTACGTTTCTTAATTACAACTTTCATCTTCTCAATTACATCTTAAGTTTTTAATTACAACTTTCAAGTTCTCAATTACATCTTAAAAAGGTGTAGAAGTATTTGCATTTAAACGAAACTAATCATAAATTATAGTTTTAAAATAATCATAATTTTCTAGTCATGAAAAAATGTTTAATTAATATAAGAATGTATAACTGTTATACATTCTTATATTATTTGTGTGAAAATGTTGTTTAATTAATACACAAATGTATAACTATCATACATTTTTTTATTATGCGATAGTGTTGTTTATTTAATACAAAATGTATAACTGTTATTCATTCTTGTATTAATTGTGTGATAATGTTGTTTAACTAATACAAAAATGTATAACTGTTATGGTATAATAATGTTTAGATTTTAAATGATTATTATCTAAAAAATAAAAATAAAGATAACATAACATATTATGCTGTTAGCTTGATTTTAATATAAACCCAATATAGCACTACTGGATCATAATATAAAAGCATTTTGCTGTTAACTATATTTAAATTAAAACATTTTGTTGATTTATAACTAATTATTATTATAACATTATAACTAATGCTGTTATTTAAATAAATATCAAAATATAATGTAAAAAATAACAACATAATAACATCATCACAATAAAAAAATAACACTATTAATGCTTATATAGTGTCCCATATTCTGTTATTTTAATATGTTGATAAATCCAACCCACTTCTCTTACAGTATGAATGCCCTATATATATATATATATATATATATATATATATATATATATATATATATATATATATATATATATATATATATATATATATATATATATAAAAATATATATATTTTATTAAAAAAATATTTAAATATCACTAAGTACCATAATAACAATAATTAAAAATTACATCATCAAGAATATTTCTTTGAAAAAAGGTGTATGTTTGACCAGCAATCAGTTCACCATTGAAATAGTGATCAATATAAGTTTGATTATTATGAAACATCTTGGAACCATTGTTTGAAAATACTTCTTTGTTGCCTAAAAAAATTATTAGGTTATCTATGCCACTTCAGATTTATCAAATGACGTTAAAAATCATAAAAATATATTTTATAAGACATAATACTTCAAAAATTCAAAAAAATTATAAATTTCATGTTGTACTACATGAAGTTATGTAATAATACATATACTCTTGCAAAACTAAGTTACTATTTTATGTATTTTATATATTTTTATATTTTTTCAAAAAAGCAATTTTAATAGCAGGAAGCTCAAAACCTCAAAAGTTAAATAAAAAAAAAAAAAAAAGTGATTTATTTTATTACTTTTGCTTTAGTGGTTTTGGGGTAGATAATGCTTGTTGAGAATAGGAGTAGAAAATATTTTTAAGAAAAAAGAAATCTTTTTTTTATATTTTGTGTATTTTTATTCTATATATAAAGTAAGATATTGAAAATCCAATGATGGATGGATGATGGATACAATATAAATATGTGCAATACATAAATAATGATTATGATGAATGAGCAAACACAACATGTCTGTAAAAATTTTGTTTTTAAAGAGCTTTGAAGTATGAACAAAACATATTTGAAGTTTTGAAGTTTTTTATTTTGGAAAAACCAAAAAAAATTTTAATGACTAATAGGGGGATTTTATTGTTTGTTTTTTTTTTTTGTTAAAAAAACAATAAAAAAAATTTGATGCTGAGGTAGCCTAAGAATTTCACTTACTAATATGAGTTTCCATGCAAAATTTTATGTGTGCTGGATGCTTGTAACAGCTACAAGTAATAATCCATTTTTAAATAGATTTAGTGATTTTATCTATTAACATGTAATAACAGATATTTCATAACTACAACTACAATATTTCATAATAAGATATTTCGTGAATGACAAACCTTGCAATGCTAAGACAGGAGAATATTGTTTGCTTCAAAATATTGTAAATATTTGGGCCTCTGTGGTTTTAAAAACTATGCTGTTTGTGAAGTAGGCATACAAGTTACCAGGAATTTAAAAGAAATATGAAGCTGTTTGCATTGAGAAAACACTTCTGTTTGTTTCATGTCTAATGAAACAAAATATATCTCAAAAACAACAATAAATGGGAAATAAATGAAACTGTTGTGTCTGTACACGCAGCAATGATATTTTTTGATATTTCAAAATATTCTACCTGAGTCTGGAGTAAAATAGCCATATCACCGCAGGAAAAGTTCAGAGAAGTCAATAATTGTTTGATGAAAACTCAAAACTTGTAACTGATACTGCTAGTCTATTAACAAGAACTCTCTTCCTCTCATTCTTTATGGGTACAGATTTTGCTTAAGTCAGCTAAAAGATTTTTTTTTGATTTTTCATTTTTCTTCAGAGAGTGTTATTAATATCATATAAACAAGTTAGTTTCCAAGGCTAACTTTATTGTTGCCTAATACTTTTCTCCTTCATTTTTGAAATCCAGCAATGCTGAACATACATTTGTAAATGACCTTGGAGAATACGAAGCACATTGAAATCATTTAAAAAGATTATGATATTGGTAGTGTTTTACTAAAAACTCTTAACAAACATACATAAATTTTTCCCCAAAGTGTGTTACTATAGAATTGGATGTTCCTGATGTTAAAAAGCTACTTACATTCCCGATACCAAAAATAAAAGATTTATGGTTAGAGGCTCCTGGGAAGATATCATACAAGTCTAAAAAAAATTGAAAACTTAATCACAGAGGAAATCTGGCTTCTATTTATTTCTAGCATTACATTGAGTGCTGTAAAAAAAGTGGTATCAGACTTAGTAACACCTCTAGGTACTTGCATCTTATAAAAACTTTTGTATCTTTGTATCAGGATTAAATGCCACTAATGATTGTGCAGATAGAAATACCAGTTTTATCCAAGAGCCTTGATACATTTCACAATGAAGATCAATGTCAAAATATATTGCTGACTGTATGAGAGCAAAGAAAGCTTGTCTCCAAAAACATGTCACAGACTGAACTCATTTTAAACAAATGCAGAGATGTTAATAATTGTAATCAAGTGACTACTTTTTTCTTTAATAAAGAATAACAAACAGTTGAAATAAAGTTGAAAATGTTCCATTTTACTGAAAATTTACCTTTTCTTTAAAACTCATAAACCAACCATGTTGTGTGGTTGGTTTGGTGGTCCATGTTGAAATCCTAAATTTTTGGTCAATTTGGCATGGAACAACCCAAAATTTAATAAAACCTCCACCCATCCTTTAAAGTCTAACATTTAAAAAAAAATTTCTCAAACTTTTAAATCTTTAAAAAGAAAAAAAAAAAAAGAGAAATAATTACAACAAAAATTTTTCATTAAAATTTTAGAACTTAAAATTCAAGAAAAAAAAAAATTAACCAAAATGATTCCTTAAACCAGGATTGCCACTCACATACTCAAAAAATGTTATTTTTCATTTTTTTTTTTTTAATATAAAAAAGAAGAACTTACCTAATACAAATTTTCTGTATTTTTCATACATGGAAGCATTAAATGAAGCAGCAATGTAAGGTTCATTATAATCTGCAGTTGTATAATCTTTAAAATGTTTATAAGTAGATGTGGCATTTTTAATAATTGTATTTATGTTAATTTTCATTGCAACAACTTCGTAAATCCTTCAAAATAAAAATTGTATAAAACTTTGTATAACAATTATTATATTATTTACAAAAATTGTATAACAAATTATATGAATAAAGCTTTGAAAACAACGCTTACATTGTATTTGAAGGTCCTTTTGCCAACTCAATGATATGTCCATGAATTCGATCCCATTGCATAGTATTTAAAGGTAAGGTTTTGCGATCTAAAGTACCTCTTTATTAAAACTATATTTTCTTATAAATTAAATAGAGTAATATCTTCCCATATCATGATTTTAATAAAATTTTCAGCTTTAAAACTTCATAACTCCAAAACCATAAGAGATTTAATTTCAGACTTTTGGGTGAAAAATTTTAACTTAATTATTATTTAATTTCTATTAACCATATTTAAGTAAAACTATTTTTAAACTTTATTTTAAAATTTTTGTAAGTTCAAGTAAGTTTGTTCACTTAGCATGATATAGCACCATCTAGCGCGAATAAATCTTACCTACCATGATCAGAGAATCTTATATTTTAATTTTATTTATTTAAATTAAGAAAAAAGGCATAACTTTAATAGGGGAAACCGGGGAGACTTCAGACACGAGGAGAGAATGGATACTTGAAAATCTCCTACCCTGTTAACATTAGAACAATGATGTCTATGGCTGATATGTTGGTAGACATATTCTCTTAGCTTTAAAATAGTTAGGTGACATTTTCCTGCTAAAAAACAAATTTTGGAGTGAAAAAACAATTTTTTGGTTCTTTGATGTAAAATTTTCAATTCCAATTGAATCAGATCCTAGTAATGAACCTAATTTTTTTTCTTCGAACAAACGGTTACCTGCTGACAATTGGGAATGTAAGTATTTGTGATCTATAAATTAGTTTGTAAAATTCTCTTGATTACAATTCTCTTGATTTTTAAATTCACCTATTCATTACAATTTCATTACAATCATTAAAAAGACATCAGATTAAATTGTCCAATGCCTTTTTAATGATTGCTAAATAACAATTCTCAATAGATAATTATTTAAGTTTTGTAAATTTCTATTTACACAATCAATAAGGATTGCAACACCATAATTCCCTTGTAGATTAATTCCGCACAAAGGAATTCTAGAGTGAATGTATATAAAAGCTGCATCTTTATTGATTCACATTATACCCACAATAAATTCATCCTTATCTTAAAGTGGCTCCATGGAAATCAAACACTAATAATCAAGGACAACATATGGGTAGAATAAGATTCTACAGGGAAAACCCTCACAAAAAGCAATCCTTTATGAATTATAGTTAGATGAATCAATAGACCTACAAACTTTAACAATAATACATAAAACCTGAGTACTTATAGCCTTAATGACGATGGATTTAATGACAGTAATGCTGATAATTTTGATGTCCCATGATGTGTCATTTTAAGGACATGATATATTTTAAGTGCAATTTAGATGAATACCAACTGCAATAATTTATAAGTGAAAAACAAACAAACTCGTAAAAAAAAAAAGCCGATAATTTTAAACAAATCCGACTGATTGTTAGTGGCAAACCGAACAACTTTTTATTTATTGGTATTTAATCTATGCAAACAAAGAGTTCGTAAATAATGGCAAAATATGAAGCGTCTATTGGTTTCGCAGGAGATATATCCATATAACAATAAAGACATTTTGAAGTGTTTTTTTGACATAAATTATGAACCTAATTACAAATTAATACATTTGTGTTGGTAGATTTATAAAAATATGCTACTTTTAAAAACAGTTGGAATGAATTATGTAATATATATTTCATTTTGCACTGTGCTAACAACAAAAAGTATTTATCTTAATACATTACTGGAGCCATAATAGCTATTTATATCGACTTAGTGTTCAAAGATATAATTGTTTTTATAACAATAAGTTAAATATAACTTAGGTTACTTTTATATAATTGTTATAAAAATAATAAAAGAAACCAAATGTCAATTAAAATTTACTTACTGATATAAAAATTTCAGTTCGAACCTTGTCAAACCAACGCGACGAAATGTCAATTAAAGTTTACTACTGATATAAAAACAAAACCAGTTTGAAAATGAAAGTAATTTGTTTATAAAGTTAACTGCTCTGTTTTTTAATTGTTTACACATTCTGAATGGAATAAATTATTTTTTCAAGATGGCCGAATAAGTCCCAAGTATTTCAAAAAATGATACTTAATATGAAAACAGTTTTTTGAATGGGGCTAAAAGTTATGATTATTTATGCAAAAACGACTTTGGTAGAAAAATCAACACTACTATAGTTTATCTGAATCTAACATGATATTATTGTTAAACATACTCATTTAGGAGTGGTATTGAAAATAATAACTTTAATTTTCATAAAAAAATGGTTTTTCATGGATAATTTTCCCAAATAATGTCTGACTATAAATGTCAAGTTACATTCATTGAAAACAAACACCAATACATGCTTTTATGAAAAAATCAAATATATTGACTTATCTATAGCCAAGCCCCAAGGTACTTTTTTGCTGAAAACTACATCTTTTCTAAATAAAACTACGCTTGACAATTTGATATAGTCGCATTACTTTTACCAGATTATAATAGTGGTTAAAATAATCTCTCCATACATACCAAATATGTCATACTTTTTGATGAAAAACTTAAATATAATGTAATTGAAAAAACTTATACTTTTGTTTGAAAAAACCTGTACTATGCCTTAGTTGCATTGAGTAATCATTGCAGTTTGACAAAAAAATATATTTCTTTGAAAAAATGTTATTAAACTAGCTCAATTAAAGTATCCACGGTCACCCCTACATAAAGGAAACAGTGAATTATAATTCTAAAAAAATATCAATCAATTGTTTTGTTTCAGTCAGAACAGACTCTTTTTAATTATTTTTTTTTACACAATTAATTTTATTTTCTTCTGCAGGAACTTGTTTTTATTTAGATTTTTCTTGTTTTCCTTTTTCCTAAAACTTTTTTTTCAGAAGCTTTTTAAGTTAAATTTAAATATATTGTTCTTTTTATATTTGGATTTTCATTAGGCATTTGAATCTCTAACTGTTTGGATAAAGTTACAATGCTTAATCATTCCAACTTGTTTCATTTTTTTTTTTGTGATTGGTTATTTTGACCATATAAGAACATTCTGTAATGGAGTTGAATCTGTAGATTTACTTTTAATGGATTCATCAATTATTTTGTTACTTTCAAACTTTCTAACATTAATAAATATATTTTCCATTTGTGTTAATTTCTAAATACGAATCTTTATTAATTTCATCATTTGATACATTATTGTTGGCTTCTATGAAATTACTGGTTTGTTTTGTGCTACCATTGAATTCATGTCTTTTTAAAAAATTAAAAAACTCTTTAAACTCAGTTTTTTCCTCCCCATTTTTTGTTTCCAGATTTTTCAAACTCTTCCAATACTTCAGGCACAACATTGTTTTTAAATATGTTCTCAAAGTTGTTATTGCTGCATTTATTTTATTATTATTAATCTTAGAATTTAATTTAATAAAATGAATTACTTTTAGAATCAACATTGTTTGCATTAAATGGAAATATTCCTGTCAACATAAATCTGTTTATAATATTTTTTTTCATATTTGGATCCATAAAAAATTATTCAACAACTTTGGTATATTTTCTCTGAGAATTTCATTAAAATCATTACCCAATTTAAATTGACAAAAATATTCCAAGCAATGTTCATCCATGAAAATATATATTGGCAATTATGTATAACTAAATTTCAAATATGATTGTTACAAATTTTTAAAGTACTCATAAAAGCAGTTGCCAATCATTTGCTGTTATTGCTTTTACTGAGACACCAACCTGGTGGTGCAAAAGCAGCAATATTTTCTAGCATTCAAGCAATCTTATGTTATGTTAAAGATGGAGCAAATTCAGTACCTGAATTTATGCAAAATAGAGTTGTAACATTTTTTTATTACTGTTGTGACATTCTTTATAAACAAATCTTTCTTTAACGCAAACTATAAATTTTTAGTCATTAAAAAATTAATTTTTTTCACTGTAAAAAAAGTCATATTATAGGGGGAAAAAAAAAAAAAAATCATTTATGGATAGAAAGCATCTCAAAACTTTAAAATGAAATCTTTTTAATAATATATTATTACTAAAATAAATAATATTTGTTAATAAAATTTAATTTAATAATATATTATTATTGAAATAAAATTATAATTGACTAAATTTAGCTAAAACCACGGTTGGGGCTTTCTCACAATAAAATACATAACCCTAGATTGATTATTCAGGAAATGCCCTTACCTATAGTTAACATTATGGCATCACCATAATATGTTAAGTTGCTAAAAAAATTATCCTAAAAATAAATAGAAAAAAATAATTCATTAAATTAATTTTTTCACGTAAAACAAGTCAGAAATCACAAACTTAAAACTTTAAACAAAAGCATTTAAAACACATAGAACAATAAATTCAAAAACTTAATACACAAAAAAATATAACAAAAACCTTCACCTTGATAACAGCACGAATATAAAGAAACACTTTTCTAGTAGTAGGTACTTTTGCATTTAAATCATTTACTGTTTCAAAACCTTCATAAAATTTTAAAGACCTGGAAAAAGAGTTGTTTGAAGGAAATGTTGCAGCTAAAAAATATGGAAGGTCTAGTGATTCAGCAGTTGATTGATCTTTCAAAGTTAAAGTTTCCATATTCAGTGAGGAGATGTTCTCATAAGCAATAATAATCTCAAAAAAACTAAAAAAAGTTATAAGAATTTATTTTTTTAAGCACAATACTTTTTTAACTCTTACAATAATATATAAAATGTAATATATAAAACTAAACATCTTAATATACACTGTCCTCCAAAGCAAAAAATAGTTTTTCTACTTTAATTACTAATTAGAGCAACTTTTTTTAATTATGTTTTAAATGGTTAATATCATATATAAGAAAAAAGATTTGAACATAATAAGACTACTTGAAAATGAATAAACGTGTTTTTTTGCTTAAACTGGTATTTTAATGCAAATTTATGGTCTTCCAACTTTTTTATAACTACTCTAAAAAAATACTATCAGTCATAATAACTAATAGTTAATTTTTAGGATCATGGAGCATCTTCTCAGCATGGACTCTATGAGTTTATTAATTTTTTCTTGTGTAATCTCATTCCACGTGGTTTCAATTTTATTACTTTAATTTGATTTATTTCAAACCATTCTTTAACAAGTTTAGAGGTGTGTTTGGGGTCATTGTCTTGTTGAAATGTCCATAAAAAAGGCATATTATTATCAGTATGATGAACCACTTTTTCCTTGAGAATATCACGGTAAATATTTGACTTACAATTGACTTGGTAATGGAGTATTTTGTTGTAATTTCTTTTTGTTTGACTCCTTACTTATAATCTTTTACAATACATTCTCAAAAAGCAAAATCATAAAATCCAAAACAGCATAAACACGCGACCTCAAATTAATATTATAATGATTGCAACACTCAATTTTCCTCTCTGGACAAAAATTAATAGTTAGTCTATTCTCATTGGATAAGTATTAATAATTTTAGCACTAAAATTCCCCTGGATGTTATTTTCACAAGAAGGAATTCTTGCGCGGATGATTTTTCGAGAGTTTTTTAAAGTAACTTAAAAAAGTTGCTAATGTTTTGGAAGTCACATTAATATACCAAAAGAGGCAAAAAAACGCATTCAGGCTTCGGCAGGAATGGCAGGCTATAACCCGCACCTGCCTCCACACCTGTGCAAATGAGTTTACACGGGCAAAATAAAGCCGAGCAAAATAAAATTCTTTGGGTAAAAATAAAGTTAAATATTTTAATGTTTTTATTTAGTTATTCTTTTAAAAACTTCTCAAATGATGAAACTTTGTAAAAGTGTTTGTGTTGTTTTTATAAAAATCAAAAAAGTTATTTCAAACAGCTACAACTGTTCTGTATTATTCTGTGTTATGTTAAAAGATAAATAGTTAGTATGTTAAAAAAGTTTTTTTGGAAATTTGTAAACTTATACAATAAGAACTGTTAAATAATAAAGACAATTTTTTTTTTGTATAATCACACATTTTGCATAATTGATTGATAAACTAGTTTGTTATACTTTAAAGTTGTTTTAATTTATATAATATGCTAATATATAACTTGTTATTAAAAATCGAATATCTCATTTATAATCAACTGACTGCTAATGGATTTATAATCATTTTATAATCATTTATAAAATATTTATAATCATTGATTTATAATCATTCTCATTTATAATCAACTGGACTGCTAATAGTGTTAATTGAGTGTATGATATAAAGTTATCAAGTTATTCATATGCTTATCTGGGTCGAACTCATCAGTGGAAAGAGCCTTTAGTCTTCTAACAACCCTAATGTCAGACCAAAGATTCAGAATCAACCACAAAACACTTAACGCTATCTTGGCCATTAAAATCAATGATACATATTTTAGTGATAATAATAGGTATATAGTAATTGAATGGGTTACTGATATATTTTTACAAAAATAGCTATTTTCGATCCTATAATTCAACCTGCTACAATAGTAAATGACGAAAAAGAAGACATTGATTACGATAGTTTAAGCAGTGAAAGTGAATGGGAAACATCCGAATCGAATAAAAATGAAGAAACTGCATTAGATTTTGAAATTGAAGATATTTTAGGCTAATTTATTTAAAATGAAAATTTATAAATAATTTATAACTATATGTATTCCTTTTGTATGATAAAAATAATGCTAAATGATTTCTTCATATTTTATTTTCGTTTTTATACCTTTGCAGTATTTAATACATTTAAATATATTTTACAGCAATAATCTTGATATATAAAATAATACTGCATTCATTACCCTTCTATTAGTTCTATTCATAAAAAAATGTAAAAAAGATTTATTTTTTTTTAAATTGATATAAGACTTTTTTTTATACACACCTATATTATATAAGAAGAATATATTTAAGAATTATATATATCAGAATCTTAAAAAATCTATTTGTACTAAGTCTCTTAGAAATTAACAATTAGATCAAATTTTAACTTACATATCACATCAACATAACATATATTTTCTCTTATTTTTTGAAAAGAATATAAAATCAATTACCAGTTCATAAAAGAGTTTGATAGTAAATTGAACCAAAACGATATATAATAAATAATAGAACTCTTTGGTTCAAGGTTTATTTAAAAAAAGGTTTCAATATAATTGTCATTATATCTTTATAGCTTAGAGATATCATAGTTAAATTTAAAAAATTTAATTTACAAAGCAAAAGAAAAATGAATTAACTAAAGAAGGGCTATAAAAAAATAAGTCAGTATATTAATACTTAAATAACTTAATACTTAATACTTAATTAATACTTTAATACTTGCAAAATTTTTTAAGCAAATATCAAGATGGTTGAATAAAGAAACGTAATGGTTGCAAAAGTTGTTTTTCTGCTATTTTTTGCGTTGCTTGCAAATTATTGGTTTGACTATTTTTGGAATAAATCAACAAAAATCTGATTACGCAACTGATAAAACTGGAGAATAAAAGAATAAAGTCTGAATGAAAATTGAGAAACAAAACCAAAACAAAAACATAATAACAAAAACTCACTAAGTAGAGCGCACATTAATAACTCTGAACGAAAGATAAAATCTTCGAAAAACTATAATTTCAACTTTACACGCATCCAACTATTTAAATGTTATCAAAGTCTTTTTAAATAATTTGTCACTCTCCTACTTGATAATAAAGCGATTGTAGAAACTTTTATATACAATGACATTTTCATTTGCAAAGAAGAAGAGAAATAAATGAACTTTTATAATATAATTAAGATCATTTGTTTTTATAAAAGAATTATATGATGTATAACAGTTTTTTTATATACTGTTGATTTATTAGAATGATTGATTATATTTTAACATTTGAATAAATTTTTATTTATTATTTAATTAATTACTAAACTATTAAATAAAAATTAAATATAAAGAATTATTTAAAAAAAAATGTTAAGTTTTTTTTTTTTGCAAGTTGTTTTTCTGTCTTTTTATTGCTAAAAATATGGCATGAAACATCAACAAAATAAAATTTCAGAATAAAAAAAAATTTATCAAAACATAATAATTTAAATTTTTCAAAAAAGCCTGTGCAAGACTATCTAGGCGGGCGGCCCGCATAGCCTGCGAAGAAGGGATTAGATGGGTTATTTATAGCCCATGCACTCATTTACTCCTGCCGAAGCCTGTGCATTTATTCATTTTCAAGTAGTCTTATTAGTCTTACAAATCTTTTTCTTATATGTAATATTACCATTTCTTTCATTTAAGACATAATCAGGGGACAGGGGTGGGGTGGGTGCTTACCGCCGCCCAAATTATGTTTCTAGAATAGCTCCTGGTTTTTACTAATACCAATAAAAAAATTTTCCAATAGACTGGGATTAGGCTATGTTACAGTGGCTTCATATGCAACATTTTTTAATAGACATTGGTTATTTTATGGGCATGCGGTTTTCTCAATGCAGTTTGTTTCATTACCAATAAATTTGTTGCAAACTCACTGGTAAACTAGTTGGTTGTATGAATTAATATATGATAGAATATTCAGCATTCAACTGTAACTAAGTTTTATTGTATTTCTGTTTAAAAATGTTATGGAGCTTATAATGTAATAGAAAATGTCACTTGAGTTTAGGAAAAGGCATCCCTTTTTGGTTTCAACATTTTTGCTGAACAGAGGAAATGAAAATAAAATTTTATTTAAATGTTTGAGTAAAAAACTTCTTAATTTTTCCCATTTTAAAACTGTTTGGGTTTTAAACAGGGCTGAGCGATTATCTCTATATAGTCCGAAATCAAACCTTTTTTTTTTAAGCATATGAGACGGTAGTTAGACAAGTCAGATTACTCTCCAGAATTTTTGAAAATAGGGATAACAGATACAGCTTGCTAGCAGGCTGAAAAATAAAATTCTGATAAACACTTGTTAAATAGTTTTGAAAGTATAGATGACAGTTCTGAACAACACTTCTGCAAGATTAAAACAGGTATGTTATCTGGACCACAAGCTTTAGAAGAGTCTAAGCAGAAAATCACTTTAGATACAGAAGCTGGAGTGATATAAATGTCAAACATGAATCAACCTGTTTGTCAGCTATATAAGGTAGGATGTGATTAGTGGAATAGAAAGATGAGATTGATAAAAAGTTCTTACAATTCTTAAGTCAAAGCAAACAATTTAGCTTTGAC